>NC_080730.1:19916234-20141234 GCF_019097595.1 Hemibagrus wyckioides
TTAACCCACTAAACACACCAAACACACTCCTTTAACCCACTAAACACACCAAACACACTCCTTTAACACACCAAACACACTCCTTTAACCCACTAAACACATCAAACACACTCTTTTAACCCACTAAACACACCAAACACACTCCTTTAACCCACTAAACACACCAAACACACTCCTTTAACCCACGTAACACAACAAACACACCTCTATAACCCACTAAACACACCAAACACACTCCTTTAACACACAAAACACACTAAACACTATCCTTTTACACACCATACACACCCCTTTAACTCACTAAACACACCCAACACACTCCTTTAATCCACTAAACACACCAAACACACTCCTTTAACACACCAAAAACATTCCTGTAACCCACTAAACACACCAAACACACCTCTTTTACCCACTAAGCACACCCCTCTTACCCACTAAACACTTAGCACACACTTTTTTAAGCACTAAACACACCCAGCACACTGCTCTTACCCACTGAGCACACCTAACACAAGGTTCATGACGAAAAACGCCCCCAAAATGATCAGACTAACAAAGTAGATCCATGGCGTCTCCCGGCCAATAGAGTCGTTCACCTGCAAGAATTCAAAGATCAGTGTTACCCCAAACAGAGAGACATAACTGGCGATGAGGAAAGGAATCACCCAACACCCTGAGAGTGAGAGACACTGAGGAGAAAGACCATGTTAGAGGTAGACAGAGAGAATGTGTGAAGTACATAGTGTGCGAGAGACAAAAAGAGACAGAGGAATCGGGAGTGAAGAAAGCAAGCTTCTCACCCACTCAACACCCCCAGAACAAGGTTCAGGACGAAGAAAGAGCCGAAGATGACCAAGCTCACAAAGTAGACCCAGGGCAACTCCATCCCCATCGCATCATTCATCTGAGAGAGAGAGAGGAGGAAGGAGGACGAGGGGGAACAATACAGAATAGAGAAACAGATAGAATCAGGAGGAATATATCAGTCATGGAAGATAAAAGATCCAGAGAGAAGAGTCATTGGTCTGATAGTGATTGAAATTGGGTTTGGTCAGGAGGTTTTGATTAATTTTATTCTAATAACAGCAGCTCTGATGGTAGTGCAGCTGCAAATCATGTTTCTTTGTATCAGATATGCTTATTTTCCTAAAACAGCGAACCCTGTTTTGTTTTATCCCTTACATTATACTCAACTAGTCTGATTATTTAATGTTAATGTTTACTCTACATTTTTATTTTTATTTTTATTTTTTATCATCATCCTCTGGTTTAGTCATGAGCAATTCCTTGTCTGGATATTTAACTAAAGTCAGTTTGACAGTGAGGAAAGAAAGAGAATGCTCTTCTGGTCTTGCAGCCACAGATGGTTGTGAAACCATCGGGATTCATGATCTGACGACAATAAGGAGAAACATCAGACAGCTGCGCCACATTAATTTTTTGGTTTTTAATGGATCTCACATGCTGCGACTCCATATTGAGTTGAAGAAACACAGCGTGTGTTAATGAGGAGTACAGTTGCAGGCAAAGTGAGATACAGAGCAACAAATGTCAACCCTGAAATAGAATCTCTGATCTGTGCAGAGAAAGTGATTGTGGAGAGCCCACACGCTATCAATGCTTGCTGGAGGAAGGGTCCAGTGTGCTCTGGAGCTCTGGCGCAAGGTTAGTGGTGGGCGGGAGAAAGAGAGCGAGAGATTTGTCTCTCTATCTCTCTCTCGCTCTTGGATTTTTTGCTGCTGTGTGTGGGCTGTGAGCCATCTCACCATCTCCTTTATGCTGATCTAGGAGGAAGAAATTCTGCTATTTCACAAAAACACCTGATGTGAGAGCAAGCAAAACAAAATGTAGAAAATCTATCAGTTTTAGTTCCTCTCCACACACATACACATATTATTTCAAAGATAGGCTTTTTTCTCTGCTTTTTGGCCTCCTGCCCACACAAATATGCCATTTAGCTTGCTGAAAATGAAGCCTGTAGAAAACCTTCAAAATGGAGAAATTAGAAGATTCTGTTTTCCTTTAAATTTTTTTAAATGTGTAGACATGAACAATGAATGTTTTTGAAAACGCTGACATCATGGCATCATTGCAGTTTTGTGTGTGTTATGAATGCGCTAGGAATCCTTTTATCATAGCTACTGGCATGGGTGTCCACGAACATGATTCCATTGATGTTTAAACTGCGATGACGCAAACCGCTACAAAACTCCTCCCCCTAATTCTGATCTCGAATAATATTTAGTACACATACTGTACAGATAAGTGAATTGTGACATGAGGCTCTGTATTTATTTATTTACTTCTGTTTCTTTCTTTCTTGGACAAGTGTGACAGGGTGAGGAAGGTAACCTCCCAGGACCAAGCTATCCAAACTCAAGATGACACAAAACAAGCCCCCAAATGAGCTCTGTGGGCTGAAACAGACAAATCCTCCCGATGTCTACAAGAGATATCTACCTGGCCAGGACAGGACAGCAGAAGATTTTCCAGAACAACAGCAAAGTGCTGGGGAGGTGCTTTTGAGGTGATGAGTTGACATTCACCAGCATAGGTTATGATTTGAACATGGGTGTGGGGGTTGTTTGGGGGGGATGGGGGTCCACATATTGACATGTGAATCTTACGTTTTCAGAAATAGTCTGTATTTAAGTGATGTTTAAAATGAAATGAGAGCATTACGCCTAAGCACAATGCCGCATGATTAAACTCTACTTCACATTTTTATATTCACTGTGTGACTTTCATTGTAACTTTATATCTGTTTGTATTCCATTCTATATAAACCTAACTAACATAAATAAAGAACAATGAGAAAATGATAAAGGATAGGTAACAGCAAATCACAGAAGCTCCAGTAAAGGAAAACACTCCAGTCAGGCAAAGAGCTAATAATCAGATGTGTAAGACAGGAGGAAGCAATGAAGAATGCAGTAATGTGGATTTTCCCACTGTAGCGTTCCCTGAGCAACAGTGACCCAGCAGGGGAGAGGCGGGAGTGTTAGACAGCAAAAAGCCTGTTCTGTATTATAATAATAATAATAATAATAATAATAATAATAACTGTTATATCTGTAATAGTGGCTTTCTCAATCTCAACAGGAACACAAAATAAATACCTACAGTGAAATTACTTATAATTATCACTAAATAATGCTACGAGGATGAAATACAGAAGGCAGTGGTGTGACTGACCCAGTAAAGCACGTCTGTCCAGCCCTCCATAGTGATGCACTGGAACACCGTCAGCATAGCAAACAGGAAGTTGTCGAAGTTGGTGATGCCGCCATTGGGACCGTGCCAGCCTTCTCTGCACAACGTATTGTTCATGAGGCAGGTTCGGCCATGACCATTTATTGCACAAGGAGCCGGGTCGTCCTCCGCTATCATAGCTACATAGACACATTGAGAAGGAGAAAAGAAACCTTGCCGTATATAAACACCTGTATAACTGTAAATATCTGCTACTAGATAGATTTTTCTGCTATATTTCATTGTACTGCATGTTACTATATAATTAGTTTGTTCGCTTTTTTGAATAGTACCATGCCTTCACAGCAATAAGGCATGTGCAAAAGTGAAACTGGAAGCATGGCTGCCGACTGAACTCCACCTCAAGCCTTGAAGCTAAATCTGAAACCCACCTGTCCCAGCTATATAGCAGGTTGCGTGCATTTTGCCGAGGAAGAGCTCAAGGCCAATGATGGCGTAGATGATGATGACGAAGAGGACCAGCAGAGCAATGTGGAGAAGAGGAACCATGGCTTTAATGATGGAGTTCAACACTACCTGTAAACCTGCAGGTACGAGCAAACAAACACCAGGTTAATTAGTGGCCATGTGTAAACTTGTCTGTGATTGTGGTGATGACATAAAATATCTATTGTGCTGCTGAGTTATTAGCTACATGTATACATAATAAACAGGCAAGTCATTGGATGCTCCAGAGTTTTTATTTCATCCAAGTAAAAAAGAGAAGCCCGGTGTAGACTGACACAGAAACCTGACTTTTCTTTACTATCTTCTTCGTTGGTTTAAAATATTTTCAGTAAATGTAATCATCTGTGTTTGTAGTGTATTGTGATTACCATGTGGTATATATTTTATCATAGTGCATCGTGTGATACAGTGCTTTCAAGATATGTAAGGGAAATTCACATGTGCACAAACGCCGTAGACGACAGTGCGCTTGGGCGCTCAGAGTTTAACAGCTTGTTCAGTGTGAACGCTCCTGGGGACGTGAGTGAGAGCTGCCATATGGTCATGTGGTGTAGCTTTGTTCACTTCACATTCACCCCTATGAAGGGTTTTTGCAGTGTGGGACGGCCAGCATAACAGCATAACGCCTACAATCCCCATCACCCTTGTTGAGTGCAAATCATTTCAAACCCAAGTCACTGGAAAAAACTGTTGAATCATGTAAACATGGGTAAGGTTTAAAAAGCAGAGCTCTAAAACGAGAACAGAGTAAGCGTCAAAGGTCACTTACTAGGTACTCCTGAGACCAGGCGAAGGGGTCGCAGCACCCTGAAGGCCCGCAGCGCTTTGACGTCGAAGCCTCCCGGTTTGCCTCCATGGCCGTGTGTGGGGGCGGGGCTCCCTGCACTTTGCTGAGCCCCTTCTTTGGTCAGAACTTCTAGGGTAACACTGAACAGTCTGCAGAAACACAACAGCATTTCACACTATGCAAAAAAACATCCGTTTATTAAATTCCCTCTGTTTCAAACACATATGTTGTGTGAAAGATCAGAGAGTTCTTCATACGAATATGAATATTTTACTGTCATTCAAATTCAAATTCAAATTTTATTTGTCACATACATATACATACACAGTACAACATGCAGTGAAATGCACATTGCACAGGTATGACTGGATTTAGTGTGCCATGTTTAATAGATTATAAAGAAATTAAACTCTACTTAAGTGCAATAGATTTTGAATGGCTAATTCAATGCAACGAAACAAACACAGCATTGTTCTCTGTAGTTTAGTTTATGTGCTCTTACAATATTTGCTCCAGTCATACTCGTACTATAAATATTAGATGATTTTTTACAGAAATATATATTTTTTTCATATTTTACAGGATGTCTTTAAAATTAAAAAAATAAACATGTAAGAAATCAGAATTATAGTTATTAAGAAATGAAATAGCTGAAAGAAGTGAGAGATGATGTGGAATAAAAGTGTAAAATGTGGAAAGCGCTGTATGTCATTAAGTAATCGTTGTTGTCACTATTAATCCTCAGACGTTATTGTAGCATCTGCAAAACAGTGAACATTTAATAATCTGACCGTTAAACAGTGAGTCTGTAACAGTTCCACATCATTAACGCCATCAGTCTGAGAGACAGGAAGAGTGTGACACTTCTGCATGGTCTAAGAGCACAGTGAGTGCACCTGTCTGTCTGCTGCGCTCTGCTAATACTGAAACGAGGCAAGGAAGCAGCATGCAGAAGATAGAAAAGAGGCTGACGCACAAGAGGAGAGCGTGTGGGGAGAAAAAAATAGAAAAGAGCGGATGCAAGAAGAGGAGAAGATTGGCATGAATGGCGAAAAACAATTAAACAATATTAATACAGAGAAAGGAAGAGGGAAACAAAGCAAAAAAAAGAGCGATGAAGAATGGATCATTATTCCAAAAAGAGGTGAGTGTGGAAAGATGGTGAGTCATTCTATCAGCAAGGAGACTTGATGTTATTCCTCGTGTCTTTTCTGGGTCATATAGCTGCTTGAAGAGCTGTGTGTGTGTGTGTGTGTGTGTGTGTGTTTAGGGAGCGTGACTAGAGCAGAGAAGGAGGAGCCCATACAAAAAGAGAGAGAGAATAAACTGATTTTCCTTTGGAAGATGACAGAAGGATGAGTGTGCACGTGACTGTAGTGAATTAATGCATCAGAGTCTGAGATCAGGAGCAGATTGAAAGCACCTCTCAATAAAGCTGATATATTCACTCTTGGCACAACAGGACCTGTATGACATCACCATACGCATACACTCTCTCTCCCTCTCTCTCTCTCTCTCTCTCTCTCTCTCTCTCACACACACGACCTTCAGCTAAACTCCATCTTCTTATGATTCATCAGACTTTATTGACTCTGCTAACGCCTATGTGTTCAGTGCTCACTGAGCATCAGAATTCTATCTGGGTAAGGATTATACGCATCAAATGCAGATGAAATGCACCAAAGACACTTTTTTCAATTGGTTTGTAATTTCTCTAAATGTAGAGAAATTGCTCCTGTGAGTTATCCAGTTGGTTCTCGAACGTAGTTGAGAGAGATATTTAGTCTATATTCTTTTATACCTGCATGTCTATGTAAATAATCCTTATTCTAATATTCATGCTATTCATGACACATAGGCTACACTAGTCGCCTCATCTCAGCTCTGATGGCAACAGCATGTGTTCTTTAGTTTAGTATCCAGCCTGATTAAGTTGTGTATTTAATATCCTCTGGGCTTTCTTCAGCATGTCCACTACTTTGAAAAAGTCTTAGGTGTTGTAATTTTTCAATGTTTATTTCATACCTCTTGTGTTAGCAGAAACGAGCCCATTTCTCCCCAAAATTTTCATTTTGTGCGTCTTTAAAGTAAGAGGTATATTCAGTAATGGAGGACTTTTCAGATGAAACAACAGTGGATTCTGTTCTTGTTTTATCTACAGACTGTAGCACCGTCCATCTTATAAAACAGAGCTACAGAGAGGCCTGAGAGAGTCGATGCAGTTTCAATGAGTGTGATCATGTCAAATAGTGATCTGGTTTAGTTCATCACTCTTTCCTGCTCTTTATATTCCATTTTCTCCATGTAAAAGCTTTTTTATTTCATTATTTCTTAAGGTGACTTTGCTTTGCAGAATTTTCTTCACATGGCTCAGCTCTCTGCACAGCGCTGCACCTCGTTCATTTTAATCCACAAAAAGACACCTTTGTGCAAAGTGGCTATAACGGGCAGCATAACGGAGATTAGTGACTACAGGTGACCTGCAGCAGATTGGGAGAAAAAAAAAAAAAGACAGTGTTCCTCGGTTCCTCAGGACACACTTACCCAATGACGACGATAATAAAATCCAGCATGTTCCAGCCGTTCCTGACGTACGCATTCTGATGCATGACTAATCCGTATGCTATGATCTTTAGGAAGGTCTCAATTGTAAAAATGATGAGGAAGGCATATTCAACTGTTTCCTGGAATACAGAGAAAAAAACACAGAAAAATGGAGACGTGAGGATAAATAACCAGTAAAATACCATTAATACAATGCGATATGATATTTATTAAGTGATTCCTTTAAATATCAGCAAAATAAGTCATTTTAAATGAGTGCAATTCTCAGGTTTTTTGGCAGAATACATTCTGGTGTAAGCGTAAAGACTGGAGCAGTGCATCTGTGTTTAAATGAGTTTCCTATTTACACGACGAAAAAGATTAATTTCCTCCAACAAACACACCTACATCAAAATGCATTAATGTATTCTCTGATGGACGTGAACATTTCCTTTTGATCTTGATACAGTCTGGATATTTATCAGTGAGAAGCGCTAAACCTCTCTCTGCCTCTCTCTTCAGGGATTACACTCAGTAAATTTGGACACAATACGGTCCAGATTAAGTCTGATTTCAGGATTACATGAGCTGCAGGAACAACGGCTGGCATTTCTAAATGATCAGGCATGTCTTTAATAAATCTGAATGTTTATTGTGGGGTAAGAAGAATAAACCACTGTGTTGTAGGCTGTTATACAAAAATAATCATTAAGGGGTAACAGTAACTCTACTACATCACATGACCCTGGAACTGATTATTATTACTGATTAATATTACTATATTATTTTTCCTTAAAATTGATAATATTATCGGTTAGATGTGTACACACACATTTGCAAAAACAAACCAGTTCAAAAACAGCCTGTGACACACACACACACACACATACAAAGATACACACACACACACTCTCACTACAGTTGTCATGTTAACCACTGTGCTGCTGCCACGGATGTGGTAACACACATCCAGCGTGTGTGTGTGTGTGTAAAGACAGTGGTTTTTGGTTTAACTGTTACTAGGAGTGTGTGTGTGTGTGTGTGTGTGTGTGGTTTGTAAATCAGTCGCTTATGTGAAACAATATTTCAATATCTGCCATACAGGAAGCTAAACATCACACACGCAGTGCAGAAAAGAACGTGTCTGCAACCTACAGAATGATATTTACAGAACGTGTACACGTACATGCATGTGTGCACAATCACACACACACACATGCACACGCATGCACACATTCCCCTTGGGGAGGAATTCTCTGACCATCTGCTCAAACCGCAAAACCTTTGGAGTTTATGTAACTAAAATGACTCCTCATGGACCTGCTTCACTCCTGTAACAATCATGACTAAATGTCCTGTTATTGCTCCTCATGAAACCCTGACTAAATCACACACTAACACACACTTCATGTCTGTGTGCTGCGTTCTTTACGCTACTCTGGATCTGCTTATTGGCGGAAAAAAACAAGCTAGACTTCACATTGTTATAGCGTCCCTGTAACAGGGTACACTTCACCTAAACCCCATAGTACAATATTACACGGTTTACAGTGAGATTTGAGCAAACAACCTTCTGCTCCCTGTCCCAACAGCTTACCCACTGATCTACTGCTCCTGGAACGCTATGCTCAAATTCACTGCTAACAAATAGTCAGCACTCTTACAAACAAAATCACATTTCATTAGTAAATAAATCATGGACATGGAAAGATTGCATGTTAATTATGAAGATCAATATGTAAGTCATTCAGGGTGGAGGTGTCCTTTAAGCAAAGCACAACTGAACCAAATGACCGTTCCTTTCTATAATAGTCATGACGTTATGATAGAAAATGTCATGTTCAGGAGAAATAAAGTGAAATGTCTCTCAGGTGAAGTGAGGGCTATGTTAAATCAAAATGAATTGAAGGGCTTCTATCTAGAGCTTCTATCTGAATCTGGAAGATTTGGCCCAGATGCTTCAGAACCCTTTTCCACTCAGGATGGATGCAAACACTAAAAATTGTAGCAGGCGTTTTTTATTTATAGGACAGCAGCAAAGTAGCCGAGTGGGAGCTGCCATGTAGAGAGTTATGAGAACAGAATGCTATAGTTTGCTGAATTTATTGTTTGTATTTATGTGTTGTACAAAAGGAACATTGCATACACATTGTAAATATTTCACCAGGCTGTAGAAGAAGCACCAGCTGGAGATGCAACATACATGACATGTTTTAGAAAAGAATGTGATGCACCCAGATGTGCTTGACCATACAGACACAATGCTTGCTTTGTCCACATTTTGGTTAAAACACCATTGTACGGTAGGAAGTTTGGTCAAAATCTATCTAAGAAATGTATCTATGCTTGATCATAGTGATATTATTAGTAATCCAACAAAAACACAGCATGGTGGCTTTTAGGTTACAAAAAAAGATGTATCTAAAAAATGTAACTTAAAGATCTTCTAGTTTAAAAGTGCTACAAAATGACCATCATTTGACCAACTCCTCATTCACAAAAGTCCTGTAGCATCAGTGGGGGTTGAAAAAAAGATTTAAAAACTGGGTACCTCTGATATTATGTGAGGTTTTTTATTTGCTGTTGTGTTGTGGTCCTACAGTCAACTAGTGGTTAGGAACATAGGCTCTGAAGCATGCCAGCGCTGGATCAAGTCCTTTTGTTGTAGCATTTGGTTGGGATGACGCACAGAAAAGTGAAAGAGGTAATGCAGCCTTCTGGAATTAATCAACTCCTCATACACAAAAATGTTCAGGCTGTTTCCTTTGTCCTGCAATGGTGCAGTGCTTAAAGACTTGAATTCTGAAGTATAGTAGCCCTGTTTCAAATATGATTCCACCTGATTCCAACTGGCTAATCAACTGATCTTGGCTTTCAGTAGACTCAGGTGTGGCTTCTGCTCAGTTTGAATGAAAACCTGCACCCACACCGGCCCTCTGTGGATAAGATTAGACGCCCCTGGTCTGGTGCTTAGCCCATGGTCTTAGACGCATGATATTTCTGGTTCAAATCTTTGTCTTGCTGAGGGTTCATGCTGGGGTGAAGAAAGTGAAAGCTCCTATAACACTAAGAAGTACCATAAGATTGTGTGGGCTTTTAGTGCTGTTTGGTGGTCTAGTGACTAACAACATGCACTCTGCCCCATGGTATCCCTTGTTCAAATCTGCCTTTTGTTGTTGGGAAGAAGTACAAAAAGGTAAATGTGGTGCTTCTTGTTATGTGTCTCTATAGGTCAATCAGTTAGGTGCTGCCTTCTGGTGAAGGAGACCACTGGTTCAAACAATACATTAGCCTTCTCATCATGAGTTAATACATCTTTATGCTTCCATTTGTGTGTGTGTATATATATATATATATATATATATATAAATAAAAGTGACAACCTGAATGATTAGTGTGTGTTGAACATCATCATTTGGAAGCTATAAGGAATGAATCAACTCCTCATCCAGAAAAATGTTTAAAATGCTTCCTTCCTCCTGTAGTGGGGCAGTGGTTAGGTGCATAGACTCTGGTGCATGATTTTTCTGATTCAAATCATTTGTTTGTTGTAGCGTCAGACAGGGAGGTAAAAAAAAATTAATGTCTTATAAGATGGGCTAATACCATAAGATGCACCATTAACTAGTTATGCTGTGGTTTAGTGGTTAGAGTCTTGACCTTTGAAACCAAAGTGCACAGGTTCAAATGCTCTTATCACTGTTGCATCACATTTGGAGGAAGACATGGATTGTGAAAGGTACTATGAGCTTCTGAAGGCTTTTGCTGATTTACTGTGGTCTAGTTGTTAGTGACATGACCTATGCAGCATAAGGTTGCTGGTTCAAATCCAACTTTTGTTGAAGCATTTGGTTGGAATAAGGAATCTGTAGCTCGACCAGATATGCCGGGTTCACACTGCACGATTTTCAAAGTCATCAGATCACTGTTGCTTTCACACTGCATGACAACTTCAGTTTCTGCTGTGTTCACACTGCATGACTATAGGAAGAATCGCCGACAACTCTGTCTGGTACGCAAACTGTGTTTCACAACTGAACATACACGAGAAAAAATAAGGAAATAACGCAAGATCACATGTGATGTCAGAGGTCTCGCGCTATAACTCCTCCCCGAACTGCCCGCTGCCCTGTATCTCGCTCTCTCATTGGCTGTAGGGCATCACTGAGGTATGTTTCAGTCAGAAAAAAAAAAGTCATGCAGTGTGAACTCAGCAATAAGTGCTTGCCTCTAATGAGCAAGGTTAAGGGTTCAAACAATACCTAATTTTTTATCTTTATTTTTGAAAAGTGACAATCTGAATGATGATCTGCTCAACCAGAAAAATCTGTTCACAACACTCAAGCTATCTTGCAGTGGTGCAGTGGTCAGGGGTGATAACCCCTGAGTATTGTTACAGGGCATACCTGGTTCAAGCCTTTTGTTTGCTGTAGCTTCAGATAGGGGCAAAATGATTAAAGTTATAATGCCCTAAAAGATGGGGTACTACCATATGTGATTCAACAGCACCTCTCAATCCAAATGTGGTCTAGTGGTTAGAGTTATGGTTTCTTGTGTGTGACATTCCTGGTTCAGAGCCACATTTTGCTGAAACATCAGGTTGGGTTAAAGAAAAAATCTAAAGTCTCCTATAAGATGGGGGACTACCATGAGATTCTGAACCTTAAACATATCCTGCAGTAGTCTAGTGGTTAGTAATGTGGCCTTTGGTGCATGATATTCTGGGTTCAAATCCTTCTTTTGTTGTAACATTAAGAGGGGATGAAAAACAAAACTGGCCTATCATATAAGACAAGGTACTACCTTAAGATTACACAGCATTATACACTTGGTCTAGTGGTTAGTGACGCTGTGTTTGCAGCGTAACATCCCAAGTTCAAGTCTAGGTTTTGCTCTTAAATTTGATGAGCAAATCACAAGTAAAGAGGCCTATAAGAAAGCACACAAACATGAGATTCTGTAGCTCATATGGATGAGCAATACCCTCATGCCCATGAAGGTCCTGGTTCAAACAACACCTAAGGGGAGGGGGAGGAGAAAGACACACTCTGTATGGCAAAGATTGGGGTCCAGTGCAAAGAAAAATGCACTCTGAATGGCAATGGCTGCAGCCCAATGCAATGAACGATGCACTCTGAGCAGCAAAGGTTGAAGCCCAGTACAACAAAAGGCACCTCCTGAGTGGCAAAGGTTGAAGGCCTGTACAAAAGAAAGACATACTTGGTGCAGCAAAGGTGAAAACCCACTGGTATGATGGTACCAAGAAAGACTGACTAAGTAGTGTGGCCACAGCTTGAGTGGTAAAGATGGAGCCAAGTGAGGCATGATGGATACACAGCTGGGCTGAGGGCTTGAGAAAGGAGCCCATTGAAGGGATGGGGTGAGACAGAAGAAAAGACACAATAAAGCCTGAAAGCTTTTTCTCCTAATAGGGGTGGGAAAAACGCTATAAAATATTGCACCCTTTTTTTTGGTGTTGTTGTTCTGCTGTTTTTCAGGCCCCTTTTTCCAGCTCACCATTCCTCTCAACCAACTGCCACACAACCAGCTCACCATTCAGTGTAACTTTGGGGACAAGCCAGATTTGAACCAGCAACCTCTATCTTCTGAGGCAAGACCTTTACCACTACACCACAGAGTCCCACAGAGAAAGAAGCCGTGTTCTGGGTTATGTCTTTTAAATTGGAAACTACAAAGATTAAAAAAAATAAAAATAAAAAAAATAAAAATTACATTATAGAATTTATACTGCAATGTGAATGCAATAAATATATTTAAACCTGAAATTAAGAGACCCATGTGAATAAAAAAAATTAATAAAGGAGAAAAAACAAATGTGGAATTTAATTCTGATTCCAAGTGAAGCTAGCAGTGACCAACTGCACCATGTGACAGTTAATACTGCTCCTTTACAACAGAACGTCTTCACTATCCATGAAGACACTTAGCCACTTTAAATTAGATTCAATGCCAAACTGCATTCTCAAGTAACAGACAATGCCAACATTAGCTCAGTCAGCTCTAAAATTCAAAACATTGAGATAACAGTAGCTGGTGCAAATTTGAGCCTCACTGCAAATGTCTGAAAACAATCTAATTAAGGAAAAGCTGGAAAAATTGCCCTAGACAAACAATCAAGTAACTGGTATCTCTAAAAGGATCACTGTCTACCATTCTGTTTCCTCAGAGTAATCTGCAGCCCATAATCTGCACATGCTTGAGCTAGAGCAAGTGCACAGATCACCAATCCTGAAGCCTGCACCCAGAGTACCTCCACAACTCATGCTGCTCTGTTTTTCTTCTATTCTCAGTCAAAGATGGCCTTCAGCTAGCGTGAAAAAAATGGGCAGCTGTATTACAAGAAATCTAAGGTGCACTTCCTTCACAAACTCTCAACAGATCCTCAGAGATGCTGGAGTGAGTGCTCAGTGTGCTAATTAGCTAACTACACACCTGGAAGCAGTCAGCATTCATCCGCTGTTTAAATAACACATCCACACTATTTTCATCGTGTGCTGTTGGACTAAGGGAATGCAAGTAACATTACTGACAAATGAATCAAGCAATGACTAGGAACAAAAAAGTAGGACAATTGTGGATGCTGTTTATAGGTTTAGTCATGGTATAAGGTGTGTGTGTGTGTGTGTGTGTGGGGAAGCCTGCTGGTTGCTGCAGGCCTTGTTTTGCCAACAATTTACCAACAATTGAGTGGAGCACTTATCCCAGAGTAAGAGAGACAGGCGCTTTTGTTAATGCCATAAAAGGCTGGACAAGACTACAGGCTGCTGATGTAGACAGAGCGGAGAGAGAGAAAAAAAAAGACAGAGTGGCAGCGGAGGATATATCAGATAAAATACTAGCTGTTTCAAAATGCATTGACCACAGTGATCCCTGGAGATCCTCCTTTCCTACACACATTAGTGTTGCCTGCTCCCAGCATAATTAATCCAACTAATCAACTAATTAATAGCCCTTCCTGAGATGAAGTGTGTGTGTGTGTGTTGGAGAGGAAAAAATAGGTGCAGGACAAGGTAGCATGGCTATGAACCAGTGGCTTAAAGAGAGAGCTTTGTAGCTGTTTCTTGTCATACACTAAAATTTGCTAAAACATTCATTTTTCTACATCAGCTAACATTTAAAACAGATTTTAGTAAAACATTTTCTTTCATCTTAGGTGTAGTGTATACTTCATTCATTACTCTGAGTGACCATGCAGAAGCTGCACTGTTCACTGTTCACAACCTTGAGCCAAAAGGTTTTCAAATCCGCAAAATATTTAGCGATTTTAATGCACAGAAACATTAAACACACTGACAAACCTGTTCCAGCATGACAAAGCCCCTGTGCACAAAGCAGCTCCATGAAGACACGGTGTGTTAAGGTTGAAGGGGAAGAACTGGAGTGTCCTGCATAGAGTCCTGACTCTGACTCAACCCCACTGAACACCTTTGGGATGAACTGGATCTCCAGACCTCCTCACACAACATCAGTGTCTGATTTCACTAAAGCTCTTGTAGATCAGTGAACACAAATCCCCACAGCCACGATCCAACATCTAGTGGAAAACCTTCCAGAAGAGCGGAGCTTTTTATAACAGCAAAGAGGGAACAACTCTGTTTGAACGCACAGGGTGCTCTGGTGTCCACATACTTTTGGCTATATAGTGCAGACATAAGGAAGGCCAGTGAGGGAATGACTGCTGTAACGTGAGTGAGAACAGGAACTAACTTGTTTCATTGATGTTCCACAACATTACATAAAGGATTAGACATCATTGTCAAATTGCTGTAGTATATGGGAGCTAAATCATTTGGGCTATATCTCACTCCCATTGGTCTCTGTCAGTGTAGAGATTTTCTGGCTTCACCATCACTGCTGACAGAGAGAGAGAGAGAGAGAGAGAGAGAGAGAGAGATTGAGTGAAAACGGACGTCCAGCCCTTCACCCATCTGTTTTATTCATATATCAGCACTAAGGGAGCGAGTGAGGGGGCGGAGCAGCCCAGAAATATCTCTGACTCATCACAGTTTATTTATGCTCCAAAGACTTATAGTACATATTCTTTTTTCACCAACACACACACACACACACACACTAAATTATTAGCTACTTCATTCCAACAAAACCGCTTGACACACACAAACCATCCACTCAGGAAACACAACTTCCAGCCAAAAGTAGCCGTACTGTAACCTGACTCAACATTTCAACTACACCATCCCACACACACACCTAGTGATGACTGGGCAAAACCGAGTCTTCCTTGGCACCTAAACTGCAGTGTAAGGAACTTCATCTCCAGCATATCCAAGCAGAGCCTGGCGATATGGACACGATGGTTATATAATGTAAATAAATGGCTCTATACTGATTAGATTTCACTATAAGGAGGTCGCGCTGGTCCGTATTGTGCTTTTTAATATATTAAATCTCCTGCTGGTGAAGCTGTGATGTTCCAGTACAGTGTCTGGAGCGCAGTGATTTGTGTGTTGGATTGTGTGAATGCGCTTGGGACAACCGTATCGTCCCCAGGTTCTGTTTCCTTAATCGTAGTCGCAAAAAGTCACTTCAGCTAAGTGATGGAAAGTGTAACTTTACCAGGAATGTGTGGAAGATCAAATTATTCCAGATGAAAGGATGTAAGGAGCGCTATAAGAGCAGAGCTGCGTTCATACACACACCAATCCACTCTCTACTGCTACAGCTGGACTTCATGTAGATCCTGAGTGACAGATGTCTCGTCCAATCAGAGGGAAGAGTTCCATTCTCAAACTATACAGTGAGGGAAAAAATGATTTGATCCCCTGCTGATTTTGTACTTTTGCCCACTGACAAAGAAATGATCAGTCTGTAATTTTAATGGTAGGTGTATTTGAACAGTGAGAGACAGAATAACAACAAAAAAATCCAGAAAAACACATTTCAGAAAAGTTCTACATTGATTTGCATTTTAATGAGTGAAATAAGTATTTGATCCCTTATCAGTCAGAAAGATTTCTGGCTCCCAGGTGTCTTTTATACAGGTAAGGAGCTGAGATTACAGTAGGACCACTCTCGGGGAGTGCTCTTAATCTCAGCTCATTAACTGTATGAAAGACACCTGTCCACAGAAGGAAGCAATCAATCAGATTCCAAACTCTCCATCATGGCCAAGACCAAAGAGCTGTCCATGGATGTCAGGGACAAGATTGTAGACCTACACAAGGCTGGAATGAGCTACAAGACCATCGCCTAGCAGCTTGGTGACAAGGTGACAACAGTTGGTGCGATTATTCCCAAATGGAAGAAACACAAAAGGACTGTCAGTCTTCCTCGGTCTGGGGCTCCATGCAAGATCTCACCTCATGGAGTTTCAATGATCATGAGAATGGCGAGGAATCAGCCCAGAATTACACTGGAGGATTTTGTCAATGATCTCAAGGCAGCTGGGACCACAGTCACCAAGAAAACAATTGGTAACACACTACGCCGTGAAAGACTGAAATCCAGTAGCGCCCGCAAGGTCCCCCTGCTAAAGAAAGCACATGTACAGGCTCATCTGAAGTTTGCCAGTGAACATCTGAATGATTCAGAGGTCATGTGGTCAAATGAGACCAAAATCCAGCTCTTTGGCATCAACTCAACTCGCCGTGTTTGGAAGAGGAGGAATGACTCCAAGGAGACCATCCCCACCGTCAAACATGGAGGTGGAAACATTATGCTTTGGGGGTGTTTTTCTGCTAAGGGGATAGGACAACCGCACCGCATCAAAGGGACGATGGATGGAGCCATGTACCGTCAAATCTTGAGTGAGAACCTCCTTCCCTCAGCCAGGGCATTGAAAATGGGTCATGGATGCAAAGAGGAGTGGGTCCAAATTCCTTGAGATGTGAGATGTGTGCAAACCTGGTGGCCAACTACAAGAAATGTCTGACGTCTGTGATTGCCATCAAGGGTTTGCCACCAAGTACTAAGTCATGTTTTGCAAAGGGGTCAAATACTTATTTCACTCATTAAAATGCAAATCAATGTATAACTTTTTTGAAATGTGTTTTTCTGGATTTTTTGTTGTTATTCTATCTCTCACTGTTCAAATACACCTACCCTTAAAATTACAGACTGATCATTTCTTTGTCAGTGGGCAAACGTACAAAATCAGCAGGGGATCAAATCATTTTTTCCCTCACTGTACCTACCTATCCCAGTTTATCTGAATTGTTGTGTTTTCAGTTTTGTTATTTTGTTTTGCACTTCTCGGCCACTGTAGTCGTGTGATAAAGAGTACTGAAGAGAAAAAAGACATGAGCAATGTTTTTAATGTGAATCTGTGACACAGCTCATGGCCTGAACATTATAATGAAGATATTAGGGAATTTATGTTGTCAGCAGTCTGTAAGACGGCATTTAACTCAATAACTCATAATTGTCATAATTGGGGGTTATATTAGATTGTATTATTTAGTCTGTTAGGACTCTGGGTTACCAAAATATGGGAAATGACACGTTGCAGCTAGCTAATGAATTTAACATTTAACTACCTGTTTTGCCCCCCACCCCACCCCCCTCACTCACACACACAATTTCCAAGCTGATATATCATTTAACTCAAGAAGTCAGCCAATATTAAGGCTCCTTAGACTAATCAGTGCTGGAAGGACATTACACTGATATATGAGCACCTCTGGTGTAAACACAAGTCACCTCCAGGGCTTTAATCAAAGACTCTGTGTTTCTGTGTTCATGCCTCATGCTACCTGTCACACAGTGAGATTAAAAACACAAAGAACTCACAGACACACACAAACACACACAGTGTACTGGCAGAAATGATTCACAATGATGTATCACCTCTCAGTAGACAAAATCAAGACGCTACCCAAAAAAACCCTTAAAGAAAAGTCCAGTCACTACACTATCAGCTCTTTCTGATATCATCATCATAGTCCCTGAGGATTGTGATCTCAGAAAACACTATCCTATAACGTTTTGGTCAATTTCATCAATCCTGCAGACTTCACAAGGTGAGTGTCACTGTCAGACTGCGAGCTCCGGTACAGCTACAGGTTTATATTCCCTGTGGTACTACAGGCACAACCGCTGCTCTAATTCTGTACTTTTTAAGGTACACTCTGTCCTCCAGGGCCTGCAGTAAAGACTCCTGTAAAATAATATCATCACCACAGAGATACTGGTTAGTACTCTTTTGTTCTGTAGCCTCGTTTTAGCTCTTCTTTTATTCTGGATAAAACAGAAGCGGACTGAATTGCAACGTCATGACAGAAAATCTAAAAATCATATTTGTTTTGTTGAGAAGCTTCATTTTATCCTCACCCTCCAACATGGATGATAAACTGGAGTCAGGGATCTGCTGTGCATGAGAGCAGATCGATGTGATTTCCTCATTGATAGTTTCTGAGAAGGTTTGAGACAAACCGACAATAGCATCAGTTGTAGATTCCGTATCGTGTGGAAGGATTTAAATGTCTGTTTGGAAACATGATGCCTGCAGCATTAAGATAAACTTTCAACCTTTGTATCCTTTAAGAACTTTTACTAACCTGCTGTCTGATTTCAGAGCTTTCTCAGAAGCTGTGAATGTGTTCAACTCGCAGAACACGAGCGCAGGTTACATTTAAGAGAAGGTTTATCAGGGCGACTTCACCATACAAGACTTCAGTAAGTATCACTGCTGCTGTCCATCACAGAGCTCATGCACATGTAGAGTCCATATCATTTTCTCATGAGTGGAGGTAAAGTTAATTCTCGTTAACTCGCTATGTTTATTTGCTTCAGTTTTACAGCATCCCTGACCTCGTTAACAGCTAATTATTAATAATTAAATTTTTAAAAAAAAGATGAAATGTTACACTAGCAGACACTAGCAGCTACAGCCATCTCGTTCCTCCTGGTATTGTTTGATGTAGTGACAGCACTTCTACACACCATGTCACACGCATAAGCCACGCCCCCTTCCTTTCCAGCGAGTGGCAGCAAGACCCTGGATGCAGCCTGAACTCCACAAGCGACACTGCATCAATCAGCAATAGTACATTATACTGCACACCATCAACAGTCCTATCTAAGCGACAGGGACATCGGCGCTAAAACCATGAAAGGCTAACGACTAAAAACTCCAGTCCGACTGATTCTGAGTGACTTTCTGCTAGCTGTAACAGCGACATGATCAGCACGAGGATGTGTTTTTAAATGTTTTAGAGAAAGCTTATGTTCATTAGCGTGTTTCTATTTTTAACTGAGAAACACAGAAATAAGCACATGCTGCTAGAGTTAATGTGCATGCTCAGTGTAAAAAACAAGCTAATGTTATTCTGACCAGAGAATGCAGGCACAGAAACACACACACACACACACACTGTGAGACCTGATGAGACCCGTGTAACACTAATTCACATTTTGCCTTTCTAAAGACGAGTTCGGTCCACATACCACCTGAGGGGCTTTCAACAAAATGACTGCAAGAGTGTGTGTGTGTGTGTGTGAGTGTGTGTGAGCAATTTACCCTGGTGCCTGCAAGCAGATCATTTATTAATGGTAGAGCACAAGATCACCTGAAGAAAACCTCAGGCAGGTCAACACGATGACGCCAGAGCCATTTCATTCTTCATGGCGCACACACACACACACACTTCCAAAATTCCTCTATAAAAAGTAAAAAAGATAATGTGTATGTAAACAGACTCACATGTCCTGCTCTCTCTCTCTCTCTCTCTCTCACACACACACACACACACACACACACACACACATCTAGACAAAGAGCAGTGGGGTGTCAGGCCATGAGACGTAAATAAGCAGTTGGCTAAGTGATTAAACACACTCTTCAGGCATCACCCCTACTGGGGTCTACAGACACAGCCAGCCTCCCTCACACAAACACACAGCATCACACACACACACACACACACACACAGCATCACACACACAAACATGTATTCATGTAAACACACTCTTAGATTTTTGCAATTCTGCCATTAAACAAGAGATAAAAATGAGACTACTATAAAACTATATGTATGTTTACATGTGCATGTGTGTGTTTGTGTGTGAGTGTGTGTACATGTGTGTGTTTGTGTGTGTGTGTGTGTGTGTGTTTGTGTGTGAGTGTGTGTACATGTGTGTGTTTGTGTGTGTGTGTTTATGTGTAAGTGTGTGTACATGTGTGTGTTTGTGTGTGTGTGTGTGTGTTTGTGTGTAAGTGTGTGTACATGTGTGTGTTTGTGTGTGTGTGTGTGTGTTTGTGTGTAAGTGTGTGTACATGTGTGTGTTTGTGTGTGTGTGTGTCTGTGTGTAAGTGTGTGTACATGTGTGTGTTTGTGTGTGTGTGTTTGTGTGTAAGTGTGTGTACATGTGTGTGTTTGTGTGTGTGTTTGTGTGTAAGTGTGTGTACATGTGTGTGTTTGTGTGTGTGTGTGTTTGTGTGTAAGTGTGTGTACATGTGTGTGTTTGTGTGTGTGTGTGTTTGTGTGTAAGTGTGTGTACATGTGTGTGTTTGTGTGTGTGTGTTTGTGTGTAAGTGTGTGTACATGTGTGTGTTTGTGTGTGTGTGTGTTTGTGTGTAAGTGTGTGTACATGTGTGTGTTTGTGTGTGTGTGTGTTTGTGTGTAAGTGTGTGTACATGTGTGTGTTTGTGTGTGTGTGTGTTTGTGTGTAAGTGTGTGTACATGTGTGTGTTTGTGTGTGTGTGTTTGTGTGTAAGTGTGTGTACATGTGTGTGTTTGTGTGTGTGTGTGTTTGTGTGTAAGTGTGTGTACATGTGCATGTGTGTGTGTAAACAGTTAGGTCTGTGAATGCTATTGGCTTTGAAAAGGCCACACAGGTCTAAGCAGCAGCAGCAGGAGCCACAGCATCCTCCAACCAACTGACCTTTCAACAGGACGCCAGTCTGTCTGACAGTCTGTGTGTGTGTGTGTGTGTGTGTGTGTAAACAGGTGAGCTTGGGAAAAGTGAGTGTAATAGCAACAGAGGTGATGATGTGTGCAGAGTTCATTTGCAACAGTATACAAAAGCGTCCAGCATGCACCTGTGTGTGTGTGTGTGTGTGTGTGTCTATAGTGTATATGAGTGTGTACAAAAAGTGAGGAAGCCACAGTCTGTGTGCTACAGTCTCACCTGAAACACACACACACACACACACACAGTGCCTAGCCAGAACATCACACCTCCACATCACAGCCCAATAACACACTGAATGAGACCTCACAGCTCCTAACACAGGTCTTTTCAATGCAGCACGCACACACACACACACACACACACACATTATATATATATATATATATATATATATATATATATATATATATATATATATATATATATACACATACATACATAATTTGTATGTAATTTTTTTCATGTAGCACCTTTAATGCCACAAAAAATTATAATTGATGAAATTTCAAAACAATTGCCAATAAAAATGAGATTATTATAAAATTACAGAAAGGCGGCTGAATATGACGCTGCATTTTCAAGAAGCCCTGCAGCATAATAAAGGCCAGAGGGAGGGGTTCATTTCCAGGGAGTCGCAGCCAAACACACAGGAGATGAGAGGCACTGGAGGAAGGACCATGTTCAGGTGAAAACAACGAGCAGTAATAGACGGGAATTTAATCAGTATTATAATGATAATAGAATAAAAATACTTTTAAACACTTTTGTGGTTTTGAAGCAGTTTTTGTTTAAAATAGGAGTCAAGCTGTTGCAAAAACTGGAGCATGCACACTAGATACAGCTGGTTAAAGGAGGTGTGGCCTGTTTCTGTCAGTCTCAGTGAAGGAGGCGTGGCCTATTTGTCAGTTATGCTACTAATAAGCCCTGAGCAGCAGCAGCAGCTCTACACTGTGTTGCGGTCATTTATAGCTGGCTTTAACGATATTTTGAGCTTTAGGGCATCAGCGTGAATCGTATGGTTTAAGATACAGACTGAACGCTGAGTCTGAGGGAAAAAAACAGTAACAAGACTGTTATGAGTTTATTTGAACACGTGTCTAAACCTCGTCTCTACGTCAGCGCACCTGAGGGAGGCTACCTGTGTAGTGTGTGATACTGAACACGCTGTGTTTCTGATGAAACAGTCACCTGCTGCGCTAACACCCCACAGAGCAACACACACACACACACGCTGATCCAGACTGGAGGTATTAGCCAGGACCAAGAACATTTCATACACACACACACACACACACACACACACACACACACATGGGTCTACAATACAGACATAAGATAAAGGATCTCCCTCTCCCTCTCTTTCTTTCTCTCTCTCTCCCTTTCCTCTTCACCACTCGCCTTAGCTCTCTCTCTCTGTCTCTTTCTCTCTCTCTCTCTCTCTCTCTCTCTCCTGTATAGTCTTCAGCATCAGAGAAGAAAAAAACAGGAGAGAATAAAGCAAGAAATTCCTGATTTATAGCAATAATTAATGTAAATAATTAAAATACTGCCAAAAGTGTTTTTTTCAACTAAGTATAAAGACTAAAGAGGAGTGTCAGGTCTGTATTGATATCGTGTTCATACCTCAGCACTGGGGAGATCTGGATTGTGATTGGCTGTCAGGTGTTGATTATGGTTTACATTAACACACTCTTTCTCACTTCTATAGTAACAGCAGACCCCCATGAAAACCCATGTGTTATGGTTAATATAGTAAAGTTTCTGTAATGAGTAGGGAAGGAGTCTGAATGACATCCCAGTCTCTGTTCGCTGGCATTTTAAATCATCTTTATCACACTGTATTGACTTGTCTGTTATAAATGTAGCTTTAATTCCTAAACCTCACCTTAACAGTGTTTTGTGATGTTTATATTATATGTATTGTGTTTCATTTATTTGTTATTTGATTATTCTGTGTGTTGGAAGTGTGCGCTGACTCGAGAGCCTTTCACTGTCCGAATGGGAGATTGAACAGCTGCCTCATCTCGCCTCGTATTCAGAGAGACACACACAATACGTCACCGCTGATTCACCAGCTACCACTCACACACACACACACACACACACACACGCCTCTTCCCTAAATATGCCACTGCAAAGCTGCACAATCACAGCTATTCAGCACAAGAAGAGCAGGAGCTTGTAAAACAGGAGACATGCTTGTAAAAGGACAGACGTTCTCACGAGCAACATCACAGCTGATGTGTCTCAGAGCGCTGCACATAAACTCCATTACCACACCACAAGGACCGAACATCTTCACATCACGGCGCATCAATAACTGCCATATTTAACACAACACTTCAACATACTTCCTGCCTTCAGTCTGGATGCCGGCCGTCTTGCCAAGCAGCTTCTCTGAGCTCCAGAGATAAAATCCGTCCCATTCAGAAGGACAACATGAGGACAGCTGCATGTGTTCTGTGGTTCTACAGACAAATAAGCATTGTGTGTCTTTCTTTCAGAAGAAAATCTCATGAGTCTGTTCATAAAGAGACAGAACTGAGAAATACTTTCAGCGATGAAGTGAAATATAGATAAAGAGTGATTAAAAGCTAGGCAGCTTTAGTAAAACATGAGCTCTTTAATATCAGTCCACTCCTTATTCCAGTAACACACACTCCTTACACCCAGCTACTCCAGTAACACACACTCCTTACACCCAGCTACTCCAGTAACACACACTCCTTACACCCAGCTACTCCAGTAACACACACTCCTTACACCCAGCTACTCCAGTAACACACACTCCTTACACCCAGCTACTCCAGTAACACACACTCCTTACACCCAGCTACTCCAGTAACACACACTCCTTACACTCAGCTACTCCAGTAACACACACTCCTATACTCCTAAACTGCTGCTTTAAACACTGCAAACTGCTGCTTTAAACATTGCAAACTGCTGCTTTAAACACTGCAAACTGCTGCTTTAAACACTGCAAACTGCTGCTTTAAACACTGCAAACTGCTGCTTTAAACACTGCAAACTGCTGCTTTAAACACTGCAAACTGCTGCTTTAAACATTGCAAACTGCTGCTTTAAACATTGCAAACTGCTGCTTTAAACACTGCAAACTGCTGCTTTAAACATTGCAAACTGCTGCTTTAAACATTTCAAACTGCTGCTTTAAACATTGCAAACTGCTGCTTTAAGCACTGCAAACTGCTGCTTTAAACACTGCAAACTGCTGCTTTAAACATTGCAAACTGCTGCTTTAAACACTGCAAACTGCTGCTTTAAACACTGCAAACTGCTGCTTTAAACATTGCAAACTGCTGCTTTAAACATTGCAAACTGCTGCTTTAAACATTGCAAACTGCTGCTTTAAATACTGCAAACTGCTGCTTTAAACACTGCAAACTGCTGCTTTAAACACTGCAAACTGCTGCTTTAAACATTGCAAACTGCTGCTTTAAACACTGCAAACTGCTGCTTTAAACATTGCAAACTGCTGCTTTAAACACTGCAAACTGCTGCTTTAAACATTGCAAACTGCTGCTTTAAACATTGCAAACTGCTGCTTTAAACACTGCAAACTGCTGCTTTAAACATTGCAAACTGCTGCTTTAAACACTGCAAACTGCTGCTTTAAACATTGCAAACTGCTGCTTTAAACATTGCAAACTGCTGCTTTAAACACTGCAAACTGCTGCTTTAAACACTGCAAACTGCTGCTTTAAACATTGCAAACTGCTGCTTTAAACATTGCAAACTGCTGCTTTAAACATTGCAAACTGCTGCTTTAAACACTGCAAACTGCTGCTTTAAACATTGCAAACTGCTGCTTTAAACATTGCAAACTGCTGCTTTAAACACTGCAAACTGCTGCTTTAAACATTGCAAACTGCTGCTTTAAACATTGCAAACTGCTGCTTTAAACATTGCAAACTGCTGCTTTAAACACTGCAAACTGCTGCTTTAAACATTGCAAACTGCTGCTTTAAACATTGTGCTTTGATGCAAATCTGCACTGCCAGTGGAATGCTCTCCCTGTACAGCATTTATTGATTCTGATGTTCATTTACTAACAGCACTGTCTAACGCAACACCAGAGTTCATCCAGACCGAGTCTTTTTGTGTCCTTCACAATTCCCCAGACAATTAGGTGCAGTGGAAATGACAGCACTACTCGGTTCTGCCCGAATTAAGACAATTTAAAATCAACCAATAAGTCAAAAGAGATGTCCTTTATGACCGAGCCTCTAACCAAGGTTTAAGAGCTCAGACGTTCAGAAAGGTGATGATGGTTGTTCACTCACCAGGTCGTGATTGGTCGAGTTGGAGTCATCTTCAGGAAACGGGATGTAGACGGCTAAGGCCATGCAGTTGGCAAAAATAGCAATTAGTATAAAGATATCAAATGGCCTGCAAGCGCTAGGGTTAAGGAAGATAATATCTGTTTAAAGTCATAAGCCAAACAGTAACAACATTCACTCTCTACAATGAAAACACAGTATTACACAAAACAGTATTTTACTCAGAGAAACCTTTAACAGAGCCCGATCTAATAACGCAAATTCATTTAGAGAATGCTTGAGCTGGTTTTAATATCCACTGCTGTCTGTTTCAGACACTTTTATTATTGCAGCATCAATATCTAGAGTCTGTAAACCACTTAACAACAGACATTTGGCAGTTTCGTTTTAGCAGACAAATCTATTTCAGCGCATCCGAATCATCTGGCTTATCATCTACTTATCAACTCTGAAGTGCAGTAACTGATTTTTTTTTAGAAAATCAAACAGAAGTACTGAATTTTTAAAGAAGTACTGAATCTTAACATGCACTTAAGGAAATTCCTCCTGCTTTTTACTGCATGGAAATAGGTTTTGTTCCAGATCTTGATCTAAATGCTGCACAAAAAAAAACTAATTACTATAAATGAGGCATTAATAAGGACCAAAAATACAAATAAATCATCTTAATAAAACCAAAAATGAGTACAAATAAAATCAGGTGATGAGTGGAACAACATTAAACATTTAAGTGTGTGATGTGGTGATGGAGCTACACAAGCTGTAAAGATTTACTCTTAATGCACATCGATCAGCCATAACATTATGACCACTGAGAGGTGCCGTGAATAAGACTGATGATCTCCTCATCATGGCTCCTGTTAGTGGGTGGGATATATTAGGCAGCAAGTGAACATTTTGTCCTCAAAGCTGATGTGTTAGAAGCAGGAAAAATGGACAAGTGTAAGGATTTGAGCGAGTTTGACGAAGGGCCAAATTGTGATGGCTAGACCACTGGATCAGAGCATCAGTGGTGAACCGGCGACAGGGTCACGGGCGGCCAAGGCTCATTGATGCAAGTGGGGAGTGAAGGCTGGCCCGTGTGATCCGATCCAACAGATGAGCTACTGTTGCTCACATTGCTGAAGTTAATGCTGGTTCTGATAGAAAGGGGTCAGAATACACAGTGCAGGACGGGTCAGGGCTGTTTTGGCAGCAAAGGGAAGAGAAACACAATATTAGGCATGTGGTCATAATGTTATGACTGATTGGTGTATATGAAGGTCAGTCATCAATAAGTGAGTTTATTAAAGTCACATAATAGTGATGCCTCAATGAGCAAGAGAGTAAAACGAGGTAAGTACGTTTGTTCTTCATTCTTCCTGTCTGTCCTCTCATCGAGACTCCTCAGAAAGAGGACTTAAGAAGCGAGAATGTGACGCGAGGAGACACAATTATAGAAATAAGAAGCGCCCCATGGTCTGTGACTGATTCTCTCTAACTGCCATTTCGCACTGCTGTGTGCCTACAATGCATTATGGGTAATACAAATATCCCTGTCCCTGTCTGTGCAAAAATACCAACTAGACATGAACCCTAGCAAATTAATTTCCACCAATTTTCATTTCCAGCATCACCCACTCATTCCTCTCCGAGTGTGTTGCTGTTCCCAGTGTGTGGCTGAAACACCAGCGCTGCTTTTCTCTCACTGAGACGCACAGGGCGCTGTACAGATCCTGCACTCTCTCGCTGAGTCACAGCTCTGTCACTTCTTTCACTGCAGTTCCTTTAGCCTGCTTTCTAAAACACAGAGAGAGCTGCGCAGCTCGAAACTAGGCCAAACACACACACACACACACACCTATCACACCTATCCCTGTGTGAGATTAATGTCCTTGCTGCTCTGGGCTGAAACGCTCACACAGCTGATGTTTGCACCTTCTCAGTGAAACATGCTGATCAGGGGTCGGTTCTTACCTTTCACATGCTTAGGAATCTATTTTCTAGTCAAATGATCACTAAACACAACGAAGACGTTATGTCTCAAAAATCCCCAGTGCACTTAAACCAGGTCTAAAAAAAAAAAAAAGACTCATTTCGCAAAAAAAAAAAACGTACTCGGCTCTCCTTCCTGTGATTTTCCCTAAACTCTAGATTTTATATATAACTTTAAACACTCTCTTCTACACAGCAGTCTAACGCTGTATGATTTTTTGTCTGATATTTTAATTGAAGAACTTAACCTCTGGCAAATACAAAGCGTGACACTACAAAGCCCTTGCCTTAAAATCAGGTATTGCTTTCGGATCGGATCTGACAATTATTCGCCTCAGCAGCTCATTATTGAGTTTCTCGGGTGTGTTAGAAGGAAGAAGACGCTAAATAGATTCAGTAGCCCGTTTTCCTGGTTGATTAGACCCTGCTTGTCCTCTTCATGTAATGTAAAAGTAAAGCACAGTACGTTATCATTTTTGGATGAGATAATCATTTTTGGACACTTAGTGTTCCTAGTGGAAATGATGACCTTCAGTGTGGTAACGGTGACTCTGCTTCATCACACCACTACTGGTGGTTATTTTCCAGCACAGCAGGAACTGGACAATCTAAAGCTCCCTATAAAGAGAATGCCATGTTACGTTTGATTCTGTCTCAGTTCTCAGGGTGTAAAGGATATTTCCACTCCACGATGCTGATGCAGGCCCGGCGAAACGGGTTGTTCAGCTTCAGGCAGAACAGCGCTCTCTGTGGCCGTGAGTTGGCTGAGCCGACGCTCTTGCTTTTGGCGTACTGCAGCCTCTTCTTTGCCGCCAGCGAGCCCACCGGCGCCACCACTGTCGTGGGCGGAACCTCTGCGTCGTCGGCAGGCAGGACAGGCGGCGGGACCGGGCCGTTGACACTCATGGTGCAGGCTTGGGCCAGAGCGGGGCATCCACCGGCACGAGCCTCCCAGGAGAGAGGGGAGAGGGGCAGGGGAGAGGGTGGGGACTGGGGCGGAGGGGCGGGACTTTCTCACCAACACGCCGGCACGTCACCAGGAACAGGGACACTGGTGCTGCTGGCATAATTTGCCTCTGAAAGAAAAGAGGGAAAGGGATGAGTTGGATGTGTGTGTGTGTGTGTGTGTGTGTGATTGAGAGGAAAAGAGAAATAAATAGAGTCAAAAAGAACAGCATGGATATGGAAGGAGAAAGACATTGAAAGCGTGTGTGTGTGTGTGTGTGTGTGTGTGTGTGTGTGTGTGTGAGAAGTTTGTGGGAGGCTGTGTGATGATTTCCTTATCTATTCCTCTGCATTATGCAATATCGTGGGTGTTAAGTCAAAAAAACTGACATGCTGAGTGTTGGGGGTCTAAAGGCTCCTGGGACCAGCATACATTACCACACACACACACACACACACACACAACACACACACAACACACACACAACACACACACAACACACACACAACACACACACAACACACACTCCAAACTAAGCCAGATGATTAAAGCAAACTAACAGAGACCACTGCTGAGAGTGTCCATGAGGATGAACGTCTTCAGGTTAGTAAAGCAGCTGCAACACTGAGAGCTCAGCTTTGATGTCTAAATACCTCTCTGTATCTGAGATGTGTTTTATTGATTGTTGAGCATCGGATCAATTTTCTATTTGTATTTATAGTTAATGTTCAATAGATCCACTCCATCAATGCCACTAAGGAGTCTCGTATTAATAATGTCTTCCTACGACATGAAAAAAATATCAAATAAGGAATATTAAATGCCCGCACTGGTTAATGCTACCTCACTGATAACAGTGTGTGTGGGGGGGGGGGGGTCTAAAATTTGCCACATGCATGTTACCTCATAACCTTATAACTGAATGACCTTTGGTATTATGTAAACTGTATCATTTTAGAATAATATCAGAATTACGCTGTAAAAAGTGATAAAATCTTTCCATGGTTGAGTTAAAAGAGTTTCTCTGTGTTGATTTAATTTGCTCATATGCTGTAACACACTCTGATGTGCATTTCCATGTCCATTAAAGCCACGCATGCACAACATGACTTACACCATCGTAAAAGATAAGGAACATTGTGAACATCTCATCTCACTTCTAACATGAAGCGAGCGAACCCGTAAATACACACGGATGCCATGACGCAAAACAGCCTATTCACTTTGATTGTGGGATTGTGTTTTCTTTTTTTTAACACAACACCTGACAAGTGCACCAGTCCCTGCTCTGTCTTCCGCCCTGTGATTGGCTGCTGCATGGATCAGTTATCAAAGGAACGTCTCCAGGGTTCAGGATACACTGATGAACCAAATCAGGTCAAAAAATCGGAAATGCCTCAAGGTTTGAGAATTCAGCTACGACACAGGAAGTGACATTAAACTAAAATAATAATAAATATCTGAGCTGAACGCTTGTGTAGAGTCTCAGAAATGGAGGACCTTTAATTAGAGCTGTTTTGAAGAGAAATGAAAACAAACTCCTGCGGTATCTAGAATCATAATTTTCAGCTCCAAACACATGCCGCTGTCATTTATGCGCACAGTGTGAAAGCATATGCGTGGAGTCCAGCGTGGGCTGAGCAGCATGGGAGCGAGTGGACATGCCGGGCGTGAGGAGACCGAGACTGAGACTGAGACTAAGACATACCCCCCGCCCCCCGACCTGAGCCCGTTAACGCTGCCTCGCTGACATCAGTGTGTGAGTCTGTTATATGCTATATCCATGTTAACGAATACAATTACATACAATTTCCTAGTGCAGCATGTGTCACATAGTGCAACGTGTCTCTAGCTCTGAAAACGTTAAGGCAGCAGCTATAGATATCCAGAGTGTAGTTAAATACATCTAACACACTTAGCTAATGTGAAGACACAACAATTAGCAACAGCAACGCAACTACAAAGTCTGAAAGCATCTGTATTCGTTGCCAGTTTTCATTTTTACTCCAAAGCACTGAATAAGAAACGAACAGCTCAAATGATTCCTCAGCTCAATCCTGCGGCGCACGTGGTCCCACGTTTCTGCAGTTCCCCGCTCACTACTTAATCTCCTACCTGCACTTGACTGTTTGATGGCGTAAAAATGAGTGGTGAACTTGGTCAGAATCACACTTTAAGAATTTGAGTGCTTCTCTGGCATCGGGTTGCTGCTCCGTTTATTATGTATGTAATCACTAAACACATCCCGGATCGGCTTTCCTCCTCCGAGATCGTATGCAAATGCAGGTCTGAGGCTCAATTAACCTTTAATGAAAAATATAGCAGCCTGTGGCTTGTATAGCAAATAGCCTTTATATGTGGAAATGCCACACGAAGAGTCTGTTATCGGGGCCTCGCCGTTACAGCGTTAACTGGAAACAGTCTGCTTTCTTCAGCTAGTTCAGATAAGAGGTTTAGGAGTAATAGTAGTGATGGCTAATCCACATAATCAAACTGGTATGCGGTGGGAAAGACGGACTGGATCGTGCCATGGAGTACAGAAAAGAGGACAGCGTCATGGTGGCGAAAGTAGAACTAATGTGGTGGTTTCAGTAGGCCCGGATTATTAAAAGCTTTTATTTTTATTTAAATTGTGTCCCTGAATTCAAAAAACAATATACAGGTTAATGATTTGAGTGTTTCAGAGGAAGTGTTCTCGCTAAATTTGTTCAAAATAAGAAAACTCCGAAGACACAAAAAAAACCACTGCCTCTAAAAGCACTGGAGGATGAAGCTGTCTTGATGTGTGCAATATTGTAGATGACAAACCTAATGTAATAAAAGTTTCATTTGAGAGCGAGTTCAAAAATGGGAATCAATCAGACAAAATGAGTTCGTATTTGATCCGCCGGTGTCGCTTGAGACTATAGTGAATAAATGATCTGATTAAAATCCCACCGCAGGTGACCCACTGAAGGACGACGCTAACCGAAAGCCAGAACTCGGAGATGAAGATTCTGCAAAACTGTGAAGCCAAGATTTAACCGATTTTCCCTGGCATCAAATGAAGCAGAGGATAACGAGCATAAAGCACGAGCAGAGCTGTCACACCAATAAATCAGCTGTGTTAAGTCCTTGACCCATTAGGCCTCATGGGAACCGCAGGGAAAAAAGGGGCATCAAAGAGGTCACAGTGTTTATTCCGCAAAAAGGTCATCTAGCCGCTCTTCTCCTCTACTGCGTTACTGTTCAGTAGACTACAGCTACAGTAACGGGAGAAAACACTGAGGTTATGGGTTATAATCTTATCATCTATATTGTTTGGCTGAATCCCAAGTGCTCCCAAAGGAGCATATCAATTATAAATTAGGGTCTGTCATGAAATAATTCCCTAAGTGGGACATAGGGAGTAGTTTGTGATTCAGCCCTTAGTTTCTGAGGGACTACATATCAATTTCTGAATGGTTATTAATAGATTCTGAACAATATTTGTGTTTTGTGTCTTTTACACAACACAGCGACAAACAAACAAAACTAGTACATGTTATTACACTTTAAATACTTTTAAGATATGCTCTGAAAGCCTCAGGTCCTGTCAGATACCAAGGGCTGAATCCCAAATAATCCCAGCTGGATACAGAAATTATAAACTGGTGTTTGTTACTGAATTATTTCATCCCTGATAGGAAGAAATGAATAATTTAGGATTTAGCCCCTGGGTCAAGGGTTATAGAGCCTATATAAGATGATTTTTAACGGGCTGAGCACTTAAAACATGTTTATTATAATAACACATTAAAGCAGTGTGTGTGTGTGTGTGTGTGTGTGTGTGTGTGTGTGATGTGTTTTGCTTTAAACGCAGTTTGAATGGACGGAAACATTCCCCAAAGGAAGTGGCGACACTTCGATTATAACCTCGATACAAAAATAAAACCTTTTAAAATGTAGGTTAAATCTGACTTCATGTCACCTAAATGACACAAAAACGTCTCTTTCCACACCAAAAAAAATGTCAAGCGGTGTATGAACGTTTTCGGCTAGCTCCGTGGCTATCAGGTGATGCGCGAGCTAACAGCTGCTTGGTTACCACAGCGCGAGACGTTACCATAGGTTACCATACTGCCAGGTTACCATACCGTTATGCGATACCAGTCACCCGCCGACATTTTGTTTTGTTTTGTTTTATTTTTTATTTATTTAACATGACCCCTAAAATACATCTTAATCGGATATGACGAACAGTGACAGCGTCACAGGTCTCACGGGACCGAAACACAAATGAAGGACAAAGGGGGTTTTTTGTTTGTTTGTTTGTTTTGTTTTTTCCCCAACGCGAGTGTTATATAGACGTCGTATCATAAGCTTGGACAATACCGTTAGGTTTATTTCAGAGCTGATGAAGATTAAAAAACAGATAAATACATCTATACAGAGAAGCACCGCTCATGACCGAGGGCTGCTGAAAGTCGTCCGTGAATGTCGTTACCTTCTTTGAGGACTTTATCGCAGGTCTGGCGCTCCGTTTAGATCCGTAGAGAAACCTCCGCGACCAAAATCGCTCAGCTCCGGCCTCCGACGGCGGATTTAAAGTCATTAGCTCGAGGCGCGAGAGACACACGTATGCACACGCACGCGTGCGCTATTAAAATCATAACGTTCCATGTTTTTCGCTGGAAGCGCGAGCCGTGTAGGACGCCAGCGCGCACGAGAGCATCCTCAGAGCCGTGTGCGCGCGCGCGCGTGAGAGTGTGTGCGTGGAAACGCGCTCACGCGCGCACGCTCGTACGGCGCGCGGGCCCGTTTTTCAGCGCCGGTGATAAACGAATGAGCGAAAGAGGCACCGGTCCAGTCCCCTGCTCGTGCGTAGACGCAAGGCGCTTTTATTTAACATTAGCGACATGAGCGCATAGGAAGTCATTATTCATTATTAAAAAAAAAAAAATACTACTCACATTCTATAACGTCCACATCCGGGTTTTTGAAGCATAATACGGCGTTTATATGGTCATTATAACTGACGGTTCATACAGAGAGAAAGATGTGTTGCTATAGTAACAGCGCCAAACAGCCGACGTAATGACAGGCGAACTCATAGGCAGGAAAGGTAAACAAAACCTTTAACATCTCTCTCTCTCTCTCTATCTCTCTCTATCTCTCTCTCTCTCTGTTAATTAAAATTTATAGGCATGACCATATAAGGGCATAGATAGGAAAGCGGGGTCCGGTAAAAGAACGAGCCCATGTTATTTAAGTCTATAAGCCTGTAATCGGACATCCCTGTGGAAGCTCTGTGGTCCTCCTCCAGCTGTGGGACTCTAGAATTGTCGCTAGATTCTCACTTGTAATGGTTCAGAAAGTGTTGATTAATTTTCTGAGCGTCTTTAATTAATGCACTCGTTCTAATGTATTATTGTTTATCTCTTTCACAGGGACTTGTACAGTGGACATATAAACAGATTTAAAAAAGGAGACATGTATTTAATATTTCTGGAAGGATCCTCCAGTGTCAGTGCTCAGTGTCAGAGGTTTCTCTGTCACATGACAAGTTGCATTTTTTTGTCCTATTAATTTTAAGAGTCAGAGAAAAAAACATGAGGGAATGATTGTTTATAGCTGGTATAACCGGAGTGAGAATGGGAATGAGCTTGTTTCACTCGCTCAAATGTAACTATAAACAGATAAAAATACAGAGAGAAAATTGTAATAATTGAAAACAAATAGCTGTGGTATAAGAGGAATAAAACACTTGGGGATGTGCTGTTGAAAGGAATTAATCAATTCTGGAGTAACATGTTAGATGTAACTCCTCTTCATCACTGATGATTATTTTACTATAACCGCACAACACCAAGCATGTTATTCCCTATTTCATCCATTCACCATGAACACAGTTTTTATTAGTTAATAAAGGGTGGAGAGAAGATTTTATAGAAATTATGGAGCTGAAGATGTGTATGAGAGTGAGAGATAGACAGACAGACAGACAGACAGACAGACAGAAATTGACAGAGAGCCCACTCTGATCAGGCCAAAGAGGAAATAAATGTGACATAAAAAGCAAAGCAGTCGAATTGTAAATAATCTGCACAAAGATGAGGATGGACGACCGCAGGCAATAGAGGGGGCGGGTGGCTGTGTGTGTGTGTGTGTGTGTGTATGTGCACGTGTGTGTAAGTGTCACAACAAAAATCAGCACTTCTGCAACACTACAGCCGAGCTGGTTGGCCAAGCAGAAAGAAATGATTCCTTACTCAGAAAGTAAATAGTAGATGGTTAAAGGCAAGCTCCGGAGTCAAGGTGCACAGAAAGGTCTCAGCCGCCGAGTCTACAGAGATGAGATGGAGGGAAAGGGTGAAAGACAGAGGAGGAACATGGGAGAGTCAAAAAGCCAGGAAAACACAAGGTCATTGCGGTCTTTAAAAATTTATATTGTGGTGTAACCTGGAGTTTAAGCCTGAAGCCGAGAGCTGAGCTGTGAGCCGTTATGAAGCTTGTGGATGGTTTCAGCAGGAGAATATGAGAGAGGAGACAGCAGAGTAGCAATGTTATGAAGGTTAAACAATTATGAAGTGTTATGAAGGTAAAAGAGGTTAGGGATATCGTGACCAGAAAGTCATAACGAGGGCACCAAAGAAAAAGAGCTGAATACAAAAAATAAAAATAAAATAAAATAAAATAAACTGAGAGAAATCATTTCAATCGTATCAGTGCTGAGATTTAAAATAAGTTCTGACTCACTCAGGGTTAATTCTCAGTTGGATGATGAATAGAGGCAGTGCTGTAAATTGATCATTATCACTTTCTGTACTCTCCACTGACCCCTAATGTACACAATTCCCTCAGCTTTGTTCTCTCCAAATGAACAATTAGATAAAATTTCAGGATGTTCTCTGGCTGTGACTCAACAGCATGTTTCTAATTGCTTTGGCTTTGTCCCACAGGAGAACAACCTGGTTAACTGTCCTGAATTTGGATTGTGGTAACAAAAAAATATTATATATATGAAAACTAATATCAGAGCCCATAACAAGGCATTTATGGGAAGCTAAAGGTAGATGTAATGCATTATGAAGTCTGCTAGCTAGCTAAGAACGCACACACACTCACCTTACCTAGCTGAATGTTATCTACATAGTTAGCTCAACATCAGGGCTGTTTCTTGCTACAAGCCGTTTAAATGGTCCTTTAGGGCCCTTAGAACCACCAGGGGCCCCATGATTTTTAAAATAGATTTGCACACATTAGGAAAAATTTCACAGAAAGGGCGCATGAGAAGAATAGAAAATGCAATTTACTTTATGCAATTAACATAATATAATGCTAGATGATCACGAAAAAGTGCCAGTTATGAAGTGTTTGTATATATCTGGGGCACAAAAATGAAATTAACACTAGAAACAAAGCTATTTAATTGGATTAATCAGTTTGTCTGCTTCTGCTTGTTGATGTAACTGAAATGGAAAAAGTCAGTGGCTCAATAACATTCTAGCTAATAACTTGCTAAGGCAACAGAAGCCCTTTGACTTTAATGATAGTCACTGCTCAGGAGGTGGAAATGTCAGCCTTCAGGTCTTTTCAGAGCTATAGAACTTTTCACCAATATTCATTTTTCAGGTACTTTATGGAAACATTTTGATGCGTTGTCAGCGTTTGAACCAACCGAAAGTGACGCTCGTACATTTTACCACTGAACCACAGACTAATTTGGGGACCAAACTGTTCAGACATGGCCTTGCTCAACATTGATCATTTTCGGCTCAGTCACCACATCAGCACGTCTCTCCTAAGGCACTCTGTTGGCTAGTCGACCTGCCGGCTAGCTTTAACGCTTGAATAACTCCCATTTTTAGGCCGTCTACTGTACGGAAAGCCAACACCCTCCACCTGATCCACTTTCACACTCGAGCTCGTCTCTCATCTTACAGCTGTCTCCGGAATATTCTCTCATCATCACCTCTCTGTGCTCGGCACCCTCGAGAGAAACTCTCGTGTTAAAGATCTCGACAAAAGCTGAGGAAGGAGCTGAAGAGACGGGGTGTCCTGATTCCCTCAACGTATAAAAACATACATTTCTGCACATAGACCAGGTTATTTAACACACCTGTGATTAAAGAGTCATGTCCTGGAATGTTTCTGTTGTATATGACAGTATGATCGAGCTGATATACTGTAACACACCCAACATCTCCATTGTATTAGTCTTCAGTAAATAAGACAACTGTGATATTATACACTTTATGTATTAAATATTGTTATACTGATAGGACTGATAGAACGGTGTCCTGCATTACACAGGTTATTCACAGGTCAACAGAATGTTTTGTAAATAAATAAAAACACCAGTAAGCTGGTGAAGCTGATCACGTGGTGATATCTTACCTGACGGCGGCCGATAAAGACTCGTCCATGTTTTTCCCCTCGCTTTACCCCTCTCTGTGACTGCCAGGTGAAGAAAGAAGGAGTTAGCACAGACTAGCGCGGATATTTTTACAGCTGGTGTCCACTTACCTTTCTGGCCAGGTGTGGCACCTCCTCCCAGAATGCACCTGAATTATTGAGCAGCTCTGAGCCAATCAGAGACAGCGTGCATCCTTTATGAGTGTACAGATATTAAATTTTCAGGTCGCAATAATTGCTTAACCTTTTATGACGGTTTAGGATATTATCACCATCCCTGCTCAGAGTGTCACTTTTATCTGCCGTGTATTTTCCACTGAATTTTCATCCTAACAAATAAGAATATCTTATAATATTTCTTATCATTTGCTCAGTTTGAGGAAAAGGTGAATGTTCTTCTCACAGGAAATGATTTGTGTGTTCAGAGCTGTCACATTATGTCAAAAAAGTCATTACTGAACCAAGTTTCCTTTTGCGTTATAGGGAGGCTATAAAGACGACGCTCTGTCCTCGAGTCAGCTTGAGACACGGATGCTGGTGCGACAACCTCGCTAGCAGCAATCAGTTCAGTCTGAAATTCCTTGTCTGCTTCGATCATGTCTGTCTCTCTTTCCTCTGGGTCTCAGTTCTTGTCTTTCTCGTCTTTGTGACCCAAATTCCCTGCGTGTAAACTTTCCGCCGAGACTTTCATGCTAGAACAGGATATACAGTATATACACTATACTGCCACCCCTCCAAATCATTGAATTTAGGTGTTGTTTTTCAGGGGTTGGGCTCGGCCCCTTAGTTCCAGTGAAAAGAACTCTTAACGAACTCTTAATGAGTCTTAAAAAAATGTAAGTTTCTCTGGATAAGGGCGTTCCTCCACACCAAACTCGCTTTGTGCACTGGTGTGCAGTCATGTTGGAACAGGAAGGGGTCATCCCCAAACTGTTCCCACAAAGTTGGGAGCATGAAATTGTCCAAAATGTGTTGGTATGAAGCTGAAGCATTAAGAGTTCCTTTCACTGGAACTAAGGGGCCGAGCCCAACCCCTGAAAAACAACACCTGAACTCAATGATTTGGAGGGGTGTCCCAAAACTTTTGGCAACATAGTGTATAAATAGTACAGCAAATGTACTTTGACTATAATGAAATGTTCTGTATTCCTCTAACACCGCATCGAGGTGTTAGTCAACAGGACACAGTATTTTTGAACACAGAACCAGTGGACAGATGTGCACTCCGTATACCAGCTCCACACGTTAATGTGTTTCCAGATGTATTAGAGCTCAGAAATTCTCAGCGGCCAAAAATGAGGTGATCTGGATTACAAATTAATAGAAAACCTACAACACAAACAGAGGAAATGTGCAGCTCAATACCAGCATGCGGTCTTGTTGCACTGGGAACAAGAAAATATCATTTCTGACTCCTGACTGGAAAAGTCCATTCAGAGTGGAAATCTGACAGCTCTGATTTCTGTAAACTAAGCCATGTGTCACGACAAATACAGAGCATGTACCGAGTGTAGATAGATAGACAGACAGACAGACAGACAGACAGACAATTTTTCAGACTCTGACTAAATAGCTATGATGATTGACAGGTGCAGTTGATTGACAGGCCTCAAATTCAGATTGTGTGTGTGTGTGTGTGTGAAGTGTATGCTAACTCCACCGCATGGTCCATCCTACCTAACCCAAATCCCCAGCAGTAGCCGTGTGACGGCCACTGTGTCAAGACAGAGCTGTAGCTGTAGCTCGAGCCTGCGGAGCAAAAATAGAAACACTCAGAATGAGCTTCGCCTCAGAGAAGTTAGCAAGGCACGAGTCACGCTGATTGGACGAAAGGCGCGACGTGAGAGCATGTTCCCAGGCCGGGATTGGGTCGCACGTTTCAGAGCAGTTTGAAGAGAAGCAATTCTGACGGGGTTAGAAAGCCCTGGGGAGAGAAAAGGAGAGAGAGAGAGAGAGAGAGAGACAGGGGGAGAGAGAGAGAGAGAGAGAGAGAGAGAGAGAGAGAGAGAGAGAGAGAGAGAGAATGGGGGAAAGAGAGAGAGAGAGAGAGAGAGAGAGAGAATGGGGGAAAGAGAGAGAGAGAGAGAGAGGGAGAGGGAGAGAGTTATAGATGACTGCACCACAGCACTAATGCTGACTCTAACATCACAATAAGGGCTTTTTTTAAGTTACACGTCTTACAAATCCCTCGCTCTCGCCACATGCCGTGCTATCTATAGCTCTTATTAATTATTAGAACATTGTATACAGAGTCCTCAGAGATCTCACACCGCCCTGAGAGACAGTGGCCCAACCCAAGCTCCGATCCGCTTTCCTGCAGGGTTTATCCGCGTCCCAGATTGTGTGTATGTTCACTTATATACACTACACATACACCAATACACAAACATCTCTCCAGTCTCCTAACACTCACTGACAAATCAAAACCTACAGCCCATCACTTACCATTAATAGTGTTTAAATACTATATATACATATGTACACACACACACACACACACACACACACACACACATACAATGACTATATACTATATTTCATTTGAATATATGTAGCTTGTCCTAAAACTCATTGAGAGATGACAGTAAATTCAAAAGACTCTGCTATTTCTCCCAGTGCCAGATGATGCAGTGTGTAAGTGACATCTGGTATGATGGACACTCTGAACTAACCTGTCCCATAATGCACCACAGTGTAAAATAGGGAGGAGCCTGTTTCCAAAATATGAGACAGAGCCAACATGTGTAGATTTAATATCTACAGACCATCACACACACAGACACACACAGACACACACACACACACACACACACACCATGCCACACGCCACTTTCCCTCCACAGAGGTTTTATTCACTTCATACCAGAGCAATTAATTAAAATTAGAGCAATTAATAAAAAATTACGTCATTTAATGTTGTTGAACATCCAGGGACTAAGTCAGGTCCTGTTCCCTCGCCAGCATCTTTTTATTCTCTCTATGGAAGTTAGTAAGACTAAAAAAAACCCTGTTGTCATGCTACTGAGAATCCGCAGAGTGACCTCTGTCCTGAAAATGTAACGGAAAGCGCTGACACTGGAGACTCCTTACATAAACAATGTTACAGAAAACCTAAACACCGTATCGATGATTCACCCATTTTTATATCCGTTCACGCTGTTGCTATAGCAACCTTAACAGAATAAGCACATTCATATAATAGACCTGTGATTCCTACGGTCAGAGCCGCTGTTAAAGGAAACTAATCAACACCTTCTGACCAATCAGAACCTGTAATTCTAACATGGCTGAGTGTACAGAATACCCAGGATGCAGTGTGGTGCTTGAAGGTGAACAGGTTGCATGTGATGATGCTGAAGGTGATTTAGTGAAGTGACAGAGTATGATGACTCAGTCGTCCTGAGCCTCTGATTTAATGGGATCGTGATTCAGGTGCGAACCAACCGCAATCATCCAGCATTTTTCCGTCTCAGCACGAGTTCATTCTCGAAATTCCTGCGGGAGCGTGGAGGAGATTTCAAGGTTCTTCGGCACTGCACTGTTCTCCTGCCTGCCCGCCGTTAGCCCGGCTCCAAAACTGCCTGCGTCCATCATGACATCATCGTCCTGTCCTTCTGCCAGACCGGGACGAACATGACATCACAGCAGCCTCCGAGACACGGACACATGCCCCATGACTGAGTGACAGACAGAAACAGGGAAAATCTCATTTAGAACTTACAACATAATGATGGAAGACGGTAAATGTATAAAAATGAATGCCTGTTCCAGATGTTCCCTCTATCTAAACAAGAAGGATGAAAATGAGCAGCATTCATTCTCACTATTCATCCATCAGACTGTTACTGATTTCTAATAAAGAGTTTATTTCTAAACACCTTTTTATTATTCTATTAAATTACATCATCACTCACATGTGCAAGGGAAAAATACTCAGTCTCTGCAACATGCTATAGATAGCTGTGTTCACTCAGCAAGTCACTTCCATCACATGTGGACAACTTCCAATGCTCACAATTCCCCCTTACAATTCCTCTTCTAAGAACACATTTAGCATTATTATCAACAGATCTGTTCACCTCGAGTGTGAATACTGCAGTGAGAATGAAGAGACGTGCCCGGTAATGAGAAACCAACACACAGAGCACACGTGAACTACATCACTGCAATACAGGAATATAAAACATCTCTCAGAGCATGAGGGACATCACAACTCATCCTCATGGCAAACAAACAGCTTTTTAACTCTACGAGATACAAGAACAGAGCTACAGACCAGTGCAGAGTCTCCCATATCTGAACACAGGGCACCAAAAACAGCAGTTAGATTTTATTAAGCAGGATGATAAAACTCCACACGATCACCTCTAATCATTCTTTATTGTCGTAATTTAAAGTAGGAGTCTGCTGCTTAGATTAGATGTTGATTTTTTTTGTCTTATATTTCACATGAAAATCATTTTTGACTAAGCACGATTAAGATTTCTGAGTATATTTACGGAAATAAATGTCGATTAGGTAGGTAAGTAAGTAAATAAATAAATAAATAAACGTTGGTAAATCAATGCTGATTAGGTAAATAAAATAAAATAAATAAATAAATGAATATATGGAAATAAATGTTGTTTAGTTAAATAAATAAATAAATAAATAAATAAACGTAGGGAAATAAATGTTGATTAGGTAAATAAATAAATAAATAAATAAATAAATAAATAAATAAATAAATAAAACCACGCTATCACGTTCAGAATGAAAAATTATGTGTATTACTGCCATCTGGTTGCGAGAGGGTGTCGTTGCCGTCCAAGGTGACAATTTGTGCCTCCACCTCTTCAGTGTATTTTTACACACACACACACACCTATTCATTAGCAATAAGTGCAGTTTAGTTCAAGGCACAGTTGAGTGTGTCGATGTAAAAGATGTGCAAAGAAAATGTGTGTGTGTGTGTAAGAGCCTGCTTTCTGAGAACGCAAATGGAAGGATCTATGTTTCTCTTCCACTTTCCACCCACACATTATGGTTTCTAAAAATTACCTCTCTGTCCCTCCCAAAGACGCAGAAGGACAAATCCCGCCCCCTTCACCCCTCTGCAGCGGACATGCTGGATTGTTCCGGATTGTACCAACAAATAGTTGTAATTGTGAAAAACATCCACGTGGCAGCCTTGAGCCTCACACACACACACACACACACACACTGACATTTGTGTGGTGGTTCTACAGTTCTAGCAGTGACACAGCGGGACAGTGACGCAACCTCGACATCACAGAGACAAGCTCTCATGGTGTATCATATTCCACACTGATCACAGTTTTAACAGCAGACATTGCCACCACACTCAACAGGAAACCTGTCCTCTTCTGGGTGACACCAGATAGTGGGATTGTAGCAGCTCCAGGGCACAAACACTTCCTCATTCTTCTTACTGCTGCTGGGTTTCTGCTTCTCTCACTACACTCACTGTCTGACTGCACGAGCTCCCAGAGACGAGTGGCATGACATGATCAGGTTCATCAGATGTGCAAGAACACTCACTAAGCCTCTTCTAGTACAACTGCAAACCACAGGCTTTGTCTCACACACACACACACACACACACACACATGAATATGAGAGATTATAAAATAAATATTAGAACTATATATATATATATATATATATATATATATATATATATATATATATATATATATATATATTCCTCATAAGGATGCTCTGTCACTGTACGGTCGAAAGGAGCAACACCACCACAACAAACGTGAGAGCCGGACGATTTAAAAACACAAACCCTGCCACAGCACAGAACACAAACAGGACCAAATACCAGTCTCTGTTATTCCACTAGGGGGTAAAAGAGAGCAATAAACTCAAGGCTACTAACAAACTGTGCTAATGATGTCATTCTTCAACATCATGCTAGAAATGTGAGATACTGCAGAAAAGTCCAAAGGATTGTGAATATTTATATTGAATATTAGTATATTTATATTGTATAATAGTGAATATTAGTTGGACTAAATTGCTCCTTCTCATTTTGCACCTTGTTAAAGTTACTGCAGCTGCTATTATTATCTACAGTCGCATTCAATTCGCATGTTACTGTACTACTGTTTTACACATAAGCGCACACAAGTCAATATTGTACACTTGCACATTTCTATCTTTACATAGACTATATCTCTATTTCTGCGGCAGAGTTTTAGTTTTTATTATGTTTGTGTGTGCATTTATGTGTGTGTGTGTGTGTGTGTGTTTATCTTATTTTTACATAGTTTTTGTACTTGTCTTGGGATTCACTGTGGACAGCAAAGAAAGAATTTCATTGTTAAAGGGAAACTTGTTTTCCTCTCTGTGCACATGACAATAAACCCTTTGAGTCTTGAATATTTATATAATGCAACTGGACATATTGTTCACTTCATAATGAAGCGTGTTACTCATCTACTAAATCTGTGCTTCAGTCCACTTGACATTGGACAAAGCATAGCATGGCCTGATACCTAAAACCGAGTGTGACATCCGGCTCTAGAGTTTAAGATCAGAATATCTCCAAACCTGAGCAATTTAGTTTAGTTAGTTTTCAGTATGTAGCTCTATACTGCACAGGATATGAACAACAGGAAGTTCCTTGTGACTCAAAAAATAGTGAAAAATCTATTAAAATCTTTTGAGATCCATTCAGAAAGTCTTAAGTATTAGATTTTTGATCAGGACACTGACCCCAGCTGCTTGTGATAGAAAATATCAGCAAGAATCAAGGGGAAGGTGTACAAGACAGTGGTGAGCCCGGCCATGCTGTATGGTTTAGAGGCAGTGTCACTGAGGAAGAGACAGGAGTCAGAGCTGGAGGTAGCAGAGCTGAAGATGTTGAGGTTCTCTTTGGGAGTGAGATGGTTGGACAGGATTAGGAACGAGTACATCAGAGGGACAGCTCATGTGGAAGGTTTGGGGGACAAAATTAGGGAGGACAGATTAAGATGGTTTGGACATGTCCAGAGGAGGGAGAGTGAGTATATTGGTAGGAGAATGTTGGACATGGAGCTGCCAGGCAGGAGGAAAAGAGGAAGGCCAAAGAGGAGGTATATGGATGTAATAAATGAGGAGATGAAGCTAGTGGGTGTAAGTGTTGAGGATGCAGAAGATAGGGATAGGTGGAGAGAGATGATTCACTGTGGAGACCCCTGAAGGGAAAAGCCGAAAGAAGAAGAAAGAAGACTGACCCCAGCTGTGCTCTTTCCTGAAACAATTGTGCATTAATTTTTTGGATCATACAAAAAATTTTGGTCAGATATTCTCGTTTTCATTCAGTTCATTTCATTAATTTTATTATTCTGATTGAATGGATTTAATCTCAATAATTGCAAAGTTACTGTTTTTATTCATAAATGTCATTTCATAAGTGTATACTGCTCCTTATTAAAATTATAAGGCTGTTTAAATTTTACATTTATATGACAAAGATTTTTAATTTTTTCTTCTGGTGCCCCTTTTCAGTTGTTGTTGTTTGTGTGTTGTTATTTGCCATTCGCTGCTCTTTTTTCCCTCACTGCCTGGATTGTGTTGTTGATTTGATCGTAATAATTTAAAAAAAAAAGAAAAGAAGAAGCTTGGAGGCTGAGTGACAGTGCCATGATCACGTGACGTCTTCTGATAACGATTTAATAAGAAGTGAAGGGGCGTTGGGGGCGTGTTCACCAAAATGACTGACAAGAGGACAATCCAGGGAAGGTAAAGGAGCAGACTGGTAACAGGTGTGTTGACCAGTACGACGGTGACAGGGGATGACTTACAAGGGGTATGGGAAAGTGGGCGTGGCTTAGAGTGTGGGCAGGATTAACGACAGCAAGCTGCAGCCAACAAGCAATAACAAACTACTCCTAACAGATAAAGAGGGTAAGATCAAATGCCCCGACTTCTTAAACACACTTACACGCTTGTCCACGCGCTCCTATGACGTGATCTTTACTCCATCCCCATAAGTCAGGTTCTCTGCAACAACACTGCACTTACCTACAGCACTTCCGGAGACTGACAGCTGTCCCTCACGTGCACTCACTCAGGTCAGCACGTGATGTTGTCACTGTTATTTAAATACAGCAGTCGGGACACACACTCACACACCCACACACACACACCTACTTCAACCTGGCCACTCCATTGCGTATGCGTGAGCTTAACTTGTGCACGCTCCTTTTCTCCACCAGGGGGAAGCACAGCCCTCCTTCCTGTTCTGTACAGTCTCCAAACTCCTACACTGAATGCACAAACTGAGTATCCCGTCAGTCTGGGTATCTGCCTACATAAATATACACTATATTGCCAAAAGTATTCGCTCACCCATCCAAATAATCAGAATCAGGTGTTAAAATCACTTCCTAGGCATGCAGACTGTTTTTACAAACATTTGTGAAAGAATGGGTCGCTCTCAGGAGCTCAGTGAATTCCAGCGTGGAACTGTGATAGGATGCCACCTGTGCAACAAATCCAGTCGTGAAATTTCCTCGCTCCTAAATATTCCACAGTCAACTGTCAGCTGTATTATAAGAACGTGGAAGTGTTTGGGAACGACAGCAACTCAGCCACGAAGTGGTAGGCCACGTAAACTGACGGAGCGGGGTCAGCGGATGCTGAGGCGCATAGTGCGAAGAGGTCGCCAACTTTCTGCAGAGTCAATCGCTACAGACCTCCAAACTTCATGTGGCCTTCAGATTAGCTCAAGAACAGTGCGCAGAGAGCTTCATGGAATGGGTTTCCATGGCCGAGCAGCTGCATCCAAGCCATACATCACCAAGTGCAATGCAAAGCGTCGGATGCAGTGGTGTAAAGCACGCCGCCACTGGACTCTAGAGCAGTGGAGACGCGTTCTCTGGAGTGACGAATCGCGCTTCTCCATCTGGCAATCTGATGGACGAGTCTGGGTTTGGCGGTTGCCAGGAGAACGGTACTTGTCTGACTGCATTGTGCCAAGTGTAAAGTTTGGTGGAGGGGGGATTATGGTGCGGGGTTGTTTTTCAGGAGCTGGGCTTGGCCCCTTAGTTCCAGTGAAAGGAACTCTGAATGCTTCAGCATACCAAGACATTTTGGACAATTCCATGCTCCCAACTTTGTGGGAACAGATTGGAGCTGACCCCTTCCTCTTCCAACATGACTGTGCACCAGTGACCAAAGCAAGGTCCATAAAGACATGGATGACAGAGTCTGGTGTGGAGGAACTTGACTGGCCTGCACAGAGTCCTGACCTCAACCCGATAGAACACCTTTGGGATGAATTAGAGCAGAGACTGAGAGCCAGGCCTTCTCGTCCAACATCAGTGTGTGACCTCACAAAGAAGAATTTGTATATATAAAAATATAAAATTTGAAATTTTATATCAAAAATAATTTAGTTAAAATAAAGGTGCTTCATCTGCATAGAAATATCATGCATAATCATCATCAACATAAACATCATCATCATCATCATCATCATCATCATCATCATCAATGTAATCACCGTCCTTGTCATTGCTGTGTTTTACATTAAAATAAATCAGATACATTTATTCTATAATTTACTGTAAATCTCTTTAGATAAATATGAACAGTACAGAGTGAATAAGGTCCACTGGATCACTCGGCCCCTGTAGAGGAGGTGTGGCCTCTGTTCCAGCCAGTTCTCGTAAAGTAGGCGTGGCCTCTGTTCCAGTTTGTTCCAGTAAAGGAGGCGTTGCCTCTGTTCCAGTTTGTTCCGGTGAAGGAGGCATTGCCTCTGTTCCAGTTTGTTCCAGTGAAGGAGGCGTGGCCTGTGTTCTTGTTTGTTCTAGTGGAGGAGGTGTGGTCTGTGTTCCAGTAATTCCTGGTGAAATAATAAACTAATTTACAGTGCACTTTGTTACAGCAGAGTTTTAACTGCCAATGAACCAGCTAGGAGAAACGTCTGGGAGAAACCAGCAGGAGATCGGTCCAGTACTGGACCTCATATCAGACAGTCTCTGAGTTTATATTAAGGTAGAGATGGACTGTCAGGGATTTACTCCTCAAGACATTTCATCAAGCCGCACTTACCACAGAGTGCTGTATCTCCGCTTGGCTCCTCGGATGGAGAACACAACGATGCCGCTGCCGTAGGAGAGAGTGTAGACTGCAGAGTGGGAAGAGACGAGCGTTTAGAGCTCAGAGACAATTCTGTTCTGCAGAAGATTTATTCAGCAGATCCTCTTTGCTTTCGTTTCATACTGCTCTGAAGACCGACAAGACACCGTCTGTCTGTCTGCACTTTGTTTCTGTTCCTGATTTTCTGATCCTATATATTTTTTATATTCTTAATGAAGTCTTCACTTGTATCACACAGGATTAGTCAGGATTAGTCTTTATTCTTCTCAATTAAGTTCTTAATTCTCACAATATCTCCTAGTACTCTGTATCCTCACATATTCAGCTGTTTTTGTACAATGGACTGGAAACTGTGAATTCACACCCAAATACAACTAAACACACCTGAATACATCTAAACACACCTGAATACATCTAAACACACCTGAATACATCTAAACACACATGAATACATCTAAACACACCTGAATACATCTAAACACACCTGAATACATCTAAACACACCTGACTACATCTAAACACACCTGAATACATCTAAAAACACCTGAATACATCTAAACACACATGAATACATCTAAACACACCTGAATACATCTAAACACACATGAATACATCTAAACACACCTGAATACATCTAAACACACATGAATACATCTAAACACACCTGAATACATCTAAACACACATGAATACATCTAAACACTCCTGAATATATCTAAACACACATGAATACATCTAAACACACCTGAATACATCTAAACACACCTGAATATATCTAAACACACCTGAATATATCTAAACACACCTGAATATATCTAAACACACCTGAATACATCTAAACACACCTGAATACATCTAAACACACCTGAATACATCTAAACACACATGAATACATCTAAACACACCTGAATACATCTAAACACACCTGAATACATCTAAACACACCTGAATACATCTAAACACACCTGAATACATCTAAACACACCTGAATATATCTAAACACACCTGAATACATCTAAACACACATGAATACATCTAAACACACATGAATACATCTAAACACACCTGAATACATCTAAACACACATGAATACATCTAAAAACAGCTGAATACAACTAAACACACCTGAATACATCTAAACACACCTGAATACAACTAAACACACCTGAATACATCTAAACACACCTGAATATATCTAAACACACCTGAATATATCTAAACACACCTGAATATATCTAAACACACCTGAATATATCTAAACACACCTGAATACATCTAAACACACCTGAATATATCTAAACACACCTGAATACATCTAAACACACCTGAATATATCTAAACACACCTGAATATATCTAAACACACATGAATACATCTAAACACACCTGAATACATCTAAACACACCTGAATATATCTAAACACACCTGAATACATCTAAACACACCTGAATACAACTAAACACACCTGAATACATCTAAACACACCTGAATATATCTAAACACACCTGAATACATCTAAACACACCTGAATATATCTAAACACACCTGAATACATCTAAACACACCTGAATATATCTAAACACACCTGAATACATCTAAACACACCTGAATATATCTAAACACACCTGAATACATCTAAACACACCTGAATATATCTAAACACACCTGAATATATCTAAACACACCTGAATACATCTAAACACACATGAATACATCTAAACACACCTGAATACATCTAAACACACCTGAATATATCTAAACACACCTGAATATATCTAAACACACCTGAATACATCTAAACACACATGAATACATCTAAACACACCTGAATATATCTAAACACACCTGAATACATCTAAACACACCTGAATATATCTAAACACACCTGAATACATCTAAACACACCTGAATATATCTAAACACACCTGAATATATCTAAACACACCTGACTACATCTAAACACACCTGAATACATCTAAACACACATGAATACATCTAAACACACCTGACTACATCTAAACACACCTGAATACATCTAAACACACCTGACTACATCTAAACACTCCTGAATACATCTAAACACACCTGACTACATCTAAACACACCTGAATACATCTAAACACACATGAATACATCTAAACACACCTGACTACATCTAAACACACCTGACTACATCTAAACACACCTGAATACATCTAAACACACATGAATACATCTAAACACACCTGACTACATCTAAACACACCTGAATACATCTAAACACACCTGAATATATCTAAACACACCTGACTACATCTAAACACACCTGAATATATCTAAACACACCTGACTACATCTAAACACACCTGAATACATCTAAACACACCTGAATACATCTAAACACACCTGAATATATCTAAACACACCTGACTACATCTAAACACACCTGAATACATCTAAACACACATGAATACATCTAAACACACCTGAATACATCTAAACACACATGAATACATCTAAACACACCTGAATACATCTAAACACACCTGACTACATCTAAACACACCTGAATACATCTAAACACTCCTGAATACATCTAAACACACCTGACTACATCTAAACACACCTGAATACATCTAAACACACATGAATACATCTAAACACACCTGACTACATCTAAACACTCCTGAATACATCTAAACACACCTGAATATATCTAAACACACCTGAATACATCTAAACACACCTGAATATATCTAAACACACCTGAATACATCTAAACACACCTGAATACATCTAAACACACCTGAATATATTTAAACACACCTGAATACATCTAAACACACCTGAATATAACTAAACACACCTGAATATAACTAAACACTCCTGAATATAACTAAACACACCTGAATATAACTAAACACACCTGAATATATCTAAACACACCTGAATATATCTAAACACACCTGACTACATCTAAACACACCTGAATATAACTAAACACACCTGAATATATCTAAACACACCTGACTACATCTAAACACACCTGAATATATCTAAACACACCTAACTACACATAAATACTTACCTGGTAATATCTGTATACAACTAAATACACAAGGACACACCTGTACACCTCACAATACACACCAGGACACACCTGTAATTTAAACTGAAAGAAGGTATTTGTGAAGATGAGTGAAATGCTAACAGAAAAAAAAGATGGATCCTGACCGTGGTAAGACCTGAGATGTAGGACAGCCACAAGCAGAGCGCAAACAAACCCCCACAATGCATCTGGTGAAAACGAGGAAAGAAGGATTAAAGAGATGTTGTTGTTGTTGTTTTTTTCCATAGTCTCAGGTTAGAAACGTGTTGCTGGTTAGAAACATGCTCCTCTGACCTCTCCTGTGGAAAGGTGGACCTTTGCACTGTTTGGTGTGTGGAGGCAGACCTGGAACAGACAGCACTTATGTGAATGATCCTAAATACACATCTGAACATAATGTATCTCTACACACCTGAACACACCTCAGTTCTTAGCTACATTACTGTAAATGATTGTGAAGGATCTCACCAAGGCACCAGCCCACGGCCTCGAAAGCAAACATGCTGAACCCGGTGAGAACGACTGGCATCACCAGAGCTGGAAAGACATGAGAACATAGTTGCACAAATTTACTACTAAACCAGACTTTCTAAAAGCAACGAGGAGATGATAGTAGCTGATGTCAAAAACATGAACACGGGAAATAAAGGTCAAAAGAAAGGTCTCAAAAGAAATTTTACTTCTGGAATTTGATATTCTGTGTATTCTACATACTGAGGGTTGTGTTCCACCTTAATGCCTATTATACATCTCACTGAATCAGCCATCGCGTGACTTCAGTTTTCCTGTCTTAAAACTGAAAGTAAGCTGACTGACTGTTTTTTTTAGAGATGACTGAGCAGCCAATCACACTCCAGATCTCTCCTACTGAGCGTGTGTGAAAAACATGACAACAACAACAAACAAAAGAGAAACAAAAGCAAAAAATGTTGACGAGCAAATATGTTGAAATGATAATAACATATTCTAAAAAAAATAATAATTTAGAAATACGTTTTAAATTTAAAAAAAGAGAGTGTGTCAGTGTGTAGCATAAGTGTGAAAAGATAATGTAAATGAAAAAAAAAATGAGTTAATATAATATTTCTGCTTCATTTTATTTGTGCTTCAGACAGCTCATGTGCTGAGGTTTCTTCTTCTTACAGCAATATATAATCTCTATATATTTTAATTTCATTTATAATTATATAATATTATAATTTTTTTAAATTACCGAATGATTAGGTTTATTTTATCTCACATTACAGGAGGTTTTCTACACTGAGTTGTGGTCAGAACGTGAACTGGACTCACAGTAATAAGGCCTGTAGCTGCACAGTCCACAGCCCAGGCCGAAGCAGATGGAGAAGAAATGATAAAACTTATCTGGAATAAAACAAATAAAAAAAGAAATAAAGAAATCCATCACCGGCTGTACTGTTAATCAGTTACAGAAATATCAAGAAAAACTTACAGTGACTGTACAAGTCCAGCATGCTGCCTGTCATCAGGGGAGCTTCAGCTGTAGGTTCCAGGTGTGATTAAAACTGGCTGCGTGACAAAACAAACTTTAAAGGTAAAGGTTGGAAATCCCCAGACACTGATTTCACTTTCATCTTGCCAATGTTTCACTTTAATCATTACACATGAGGTGGCGGATTCTCAGAACGTGACTCGGTTATTGTTTTGATAGATAGATATCAGACGATCTCAAAAGAAAACATGCAACATACTTCAATGTTCAGCAACTGAATAGAAACACCGGGAGAAGGTTTCATTTTTTTTCACACAATTACAGACCACATGGGGAAAAAAACATAAATGTGTGTCATCACAGACTCCAGGAAATGATGTCACATTGTCTACAGAAGTCATGTGAATGAAAATGAAATCCAGCGTGGCAAGCTGTGGGAATCAGCTTTATTGATCCCAGAAGGGGAATTTAAAGGTGCAGTGTTCACAATTAATCTAAACTAGAGCTCTAGTGGTTAAACAGGTGAAGTACAACAACAGTGGAAATGTTTATTCACTCCATGAATTCACCTCATGTTCCTCTAACCCCGCATCCAGAATCTACAGTGTGAAGGTGTTAGTGTTGGTTTTGTTCATCCAACCGCTTGTGGATAGTTGAGATGTAACATTATAAACATGTGAAAGAGTCCAGAGTCTGGCCACTGTCCTGTTTTACTGTGAAAAAAGAAAGAAGCCTTTATTGCATTACAAAGCAGCTGAATTCTTTTCTTATCCCAGCTCCAGAGGTTGGGGTCAGAGCACAGAGGCAGTAATGATACAGTCCCCTTGAGCAGAGAGGGTTAGGGGCCTTGTTCAAGGGCCCAAAAGTGGCAGCTTGGTAGTGCTGGGGCCTGAACCCCAACCTTCTGACCAACAACCCAGAGTCTTAACCTCTTAACGATGCTCACTCTTACTAGTTGACCAGTGAGGTTACTGCTGCTAAATAGTTAGCATTATTAACTGCACAGGATTTAAACACAGTTATCTAGCATTGCATACCTTTCTGTCCAGGTCTTTCATCTAATTTATCACCAAGGGTCCAAGCGATATGTGAAGGAGAATCGTCCCGTGTCCAATTCATCCCCGTCACCTGTAATCAATTTCTCAATCTGATTTATTTTTTTAAACTGATTAACAAAAAATAAGACCTTTTATAAATAATAAATAAAGTCACTATGTAATTTCTAGAATGAATACTAGATAAATAATATAAAAGGTTTGTGTTTGTGTGTGTGTGTGTGTGTGTGTGTGCGTGTGTGCGTGTGTGTACGCGCGCGCGCGTGTCAGAAACACTGATGTGGCTTTCATAGTTTTGGAGTCTCAGACCTCCTTGAATGATAAAAATGGATGACGTCGAGTTTAGGAACCAGCAAGGAAACGCCTTCGCAAGGCGAACCGCACAGCATGCTGGGAAATGTAGTGCGCACGAGAGTCACCTCGACACACTGTCCATCAGAGAAGACTACATGTCCCAGCGGTTCAGAGACACATCTTTAAGGAATCACGTCTTTTTTCCTCCAGCGGGATGAGCTCAGCTTCGGGGTCTCCCCCTTCCCCTCTCCCGTGACACCGAGCAGACAGAAGGAAGGAAAATAAATAACAATCACAATAAAATACCACCATTACTGCTCACTATAATGGATCTATTGAAGCAAACCGGATGTGTAAGCTGGAGTCTGTGGTGTGTACTTTGTTAGGGATGTGTGTGGAGATGTGTGTGTTTGTGAGTTTGGTCATGAGAGATTAAAGGCGTTGTGAACGGGCTGGGTCCGCTAGGCTTGTAGTCGGCTCGGTTCGGGTGGAAGCAGGTCGGGATGGAGCAGGAGGGTTTTCCCGGTTCAGAGCCGATCCCGGAGGACGGGGTGGAGGGTCTCCGGTCCGAGCTCGAGCGCCTGTCACGGGAACTGAGCGAGACCAGCCGGGATAAGATCCGCGCTGCGGAGTACGGGCTGGCGGTGCTGGAGGAGAAACAGCAGCTCCAACAGCGCTATGATGAGCTGGAGACTGAATATGAAGCACAGAGACACGAACTGGATCAACTCAAAGAGGTGAGAGAAGACTACAGCACCACTGGGTTCAAGCGGTCAGAGCTCTGGAGTGCTAGACAATCACTAACACACACTATAACACTATCACACACAATCACACACTATAACACACACTATAACACACTATCACACATTAACACACACCAACACACACTATAACACTATCACACACAATAACACACAATCACACACAATAACACACAATCACACACAATCACACAATCACACACAATCACACACTATCACACACAATCACACACTATCACACACTATCACACACAATAACACACTATCACACACAATAACACACTATCACACACAATAACACACAATCACACACAATAACACAATTAGTCAATCCAATTAGATCTGATACAATTCAGATAGATAGATAGATAGATAGATAGATAGATACTTTATTCATCCCTAAGGTAAATTTAAAGAAAGAAATTTGAATTCATTTCAAATCAATACAATCAGATACAAGTCTAAACAATACAGAACAATCCGATTATATTTAATCCGATGATAAAAATAAAAATGTAAAAGAAAAATCCACCGCTTTTAACTGCAGCCTGTTTTAGGGAAAACTGATTTATATTCCTGTGTTTAATGTTATACAGAGCTGAAGTTCGACAATACACATTTGAAATATTGGCATTTAAAATATCAAGCAATTCTGATATTAATTAATTAATTAATTTATTTATTGTTACCCAAATGACAAGAGTTAGTGTTTTGTCAGTGTTTTGTTTGTACATGAGGAAGCAGTGGATTCCAGGAGAAGTTAAAAACACGGTTCTGTGTAAAAACCCTGCAGGAGAGCATTTCTCTGTGAAGTACAGGAGAACCCTTTCTGTAAGCCTTCAACCCCTAAGTATTCCAAAAAGCCTCAGACTGACCAACACCACGCTGCTGTCCCATGAAATGAGTAGAAGAGTGCAGAGTGAGGGGTCAGTAAATATAAAGCCCAGTGTGTCCCAGTTAAATTGTAGGAGAAAATGATTTAATGTCTGAACTTCCTGATGGGAGTGAAATAGTGGAGAAACATCAGAGCTGATCTCACACTGCTCAAACGAAGAGACGTGGAAATGAAATCACCATCAGCCTGATTTCACTTCCCTTTTGTCACACGTCTGCTTATGCGTCACAAAACACTGACACACACACACAGATTTGGAGTATTTGTGTGTATTACACTGTAAGTAACAGAGCGTAGAGGTCACGTACGGGTTTATGATGAACAGCACGAGCTGGGGTCAGAAGGAACTGCAGGATGTCTAGATCTGCTGGACACAAACTCCGAGGAATCAGAGGATTTCTCTGGAGCTTTTCCCCGTCACAACAGGCTTTGAGAAAAAGGTCATGTGACTTCCTTCCTGTGTGTTTATGAGGAAAAGCAGGATGTTCATATTCCCATCTAGTGGATTGGGAGTGTAGTGTGAGCCTCAGAACTGTCTGACTTTAAAAATCTCACACACACACACACACACACGGAAAAACTCACACACCACACACACACCACTGTAGTCACTCACACTCACACACAATGCTCACACAGACCATTATATTCACACACTACATACACAAATAACACTCACACACACACACATCACACAACTACACTCACACACAAAATATCTTACACAACTACTGCAGAGTTGTGAACTGTTACTCCTTCAGCAGCCACTGTGTGCTTTTTATTTTCATTTACTTGCACCACCATTAATGTCTCTTTTTCTTTCCTACTCATTATACAACCACTCCTTCATCTGTCTGTCTCCTGTCTCTCTCTATCTTTATTTTTGTCTCTGTCTGTCTCTCTCTGTTTCTCTTTCCCTCTGTCTCTCTCTCTGTCTCTGTCTCTCTCTCTTTCTATCCCTCTGTCTCTCTTTCTATCCCTCTGTCTCTCTCTGTCTGTCTCTCTCTCTATCCCTCGGTTTCTCTCTCTCTCCCTCTGTCTCTGTCTCTCTCTCTCTGTCTCTCTCTGTCTCTCTCTGTCTCTCTCTGTCTCTCTCTCTCTCTCTCTCTCTCTCTCTCTCAGTATTTTGTGAGTATTGTTGTGACTGTGTCTCTGATCAGAGCCGTGTCTAAATAAAAGGTGGAATCTGTGAAGGCTGTAAGAGGATCTGTGGTGAAATGAGGCTATAAAAAGCTCTGGCGCTGGAGCCGCTCTCGCTGATTTGCAGCATGCTGGGCCTCTCACACATGCACCAGAGCTTACAGTCTGATTACAGTGTGTGAGCTGAACACGTTACAGTTATTCTTCTGGCATGTGCTTTTCTCCAAAAAGGCGGAATTCAGTCTGAGCGTGAAGCAGCTGCAGAGTCTAACCTTCTGTCAGGAAACTGAACCACTGACCTTCTGCTCTGCTTTAACGCTCATCATCCAGAGTGGGCTGCTGTTTAAACAAAACTGAAAAACACAATCTTATTCAAGAAGATTTTTAAATGATCCAGACACAGAGCCCAGAAAAATATGACGTCCACCCATGTGTCCATCTCCAAACTGTCCATACTCGCTTGATTTCCTGATGTGTGAACTAACATCATTTCTCGTTATTTCCAAACGGCTTCAGAAGACAGTGTGTGTTTAAATCTAACAGTTCTGCCCCCTCTTGTAACCTCAGACCACTTTGGCTTCAGAAACTCATTGTACACTTCACCAGGGAGAGTGTGGTCCAGGGTGAGAGCTCCACCATGAAGACCTGCTGTCGAGATGGTCTGGAATATGATCTCCATCCATAAGAAGAGTCTAGAGTACATGTAGTTTGTTCACAGCTCTGCAGATGTGAAAATATTTCAAGCCTAAATCTATTTAAAGAAAGAGTCCAGATGTTTGAGGTTAAACAAGAAGATTTTAAGCTGAGTGGAGTGAGCTTCAAGTTCACGCTGAGAGGCCTTTCAGGCTGTGCTTAAGAAGATCCAGACCGCAGAAATACAGACGTGCATTTCTGGATTAAAACCACAATTTTCCTTTCAGAATGTTCTCCAAGTGATGACATAGTTTGGGGAACTCGGGGCCACGTTTGCGTACAGTTGTTTCAGACGGTTGTTATTTCTTTCTCTGTTCTGGCCTTTGTTGGTGATCAGTGATTGGTCTTTGATGAGACTGAGCCATTCTCAGCAGCTGTGATGTGTGTGATGTGAGACAAATTCAACATTCTCCTTATATCTAATGCACTGGACTGAAACCTGTGGCTTCGACACAATGTCCTACACAACCGCAGCAACATTCACACATCACATCTTGACAGAGAAACAAGATGAAACTGAGAATTTCTTTGCATTTCACTTGAAAACACTGGAGGATGTCCAGCCTCTATGTGGTCCATCAGGATGAAAATGTCAGACAGCACTTCCTGGTCAGGTGTCTATACGCTAAACACATGACTTGGGTTCAAAATAAATGTAAAAATTGACCTCCCTCCCTCTCTCTCTCTCTCTCTCTCTCTCTCTCTCTCTGATCCTGCGTCAGGCATACGGTCAGGCCCACTCCGCCCAGAGGAAGGTTGCGGAGGATGGTGAGAGTCGTGAGGAGTCCCTCATCCTGGAGTCGGCATCTAAGGAAGCATATTACGAGCAGAGGGTGCAGGAGCTGCAGGCCGAGCTGAGGCAGGCAAAAACTACCCTCGCTAGCACGCAGAGCGAGAACGAGCGCCTCAGCAGCATCACGCTGGAGCTGAGGGAGGTGGGTGAGAAATAAAAAGCATGATCACTCGTCCTGACCTTCAGTCTAATATGGTAGGTCATGCAGGTTTCCTGTAACACTATTATTACCCTTTATTGATCTCAACCCTTTTTATTTCTCTTCTCTCTCTGTCAGAGTGCCGAGCTGCTGGAGCTGCAGCGAACTCGTCTGCGTGATGACATCCGAGAGTATAAAGTCAGAGAGTCTCGGCTGCTGCAGGACTACAGCGAGCTGGAGGAGGAGAACATCAGCCTGCAGAAACAAGTGTCCACGCTGAAGCAGGGCCAGGTGAGACAAGGCCAAGCCGAGTGAAGTTTCTCACTTGAGTGTATGAGTTGATATATACGTGGTTTTTACATGTTTTTCTACTTCCTGGTGTGAGTGCAGGTGGAGTTCGAGGGTCTAAAGCATGAGATCAGGAGGCTAGAGGAGGAGGCACAGTACCTGAACAGCCAGCTGGAGGAAGCCGTGCGTCTGCGTGAGATCGGCGAGCGTCAGCTGAGCGAGGCTCTGGAGACGGTGAAGAGCGAACGTGAGCAGAAAGCGGCACTGCGCAAAGAGCTCACGCATCACATGACTCTGGGAGACTCTCTCCTCAGCGGCTCACTGGATGGACTCAGACTTAGCGACTCAAACGAGCCCAACAATGACGAGGCCATGCGCGCTTTTGAGAACGGGCTCGCGAAGATAGCTGACGACAACGACGACGATAACATTTCATCCATGCCGAAGAAGAGTCTGGTGGACGACCTGCTGAGCGAACTAAACATCTGCGAGATCCAGAAGCTCAAACAGCAGCTGCACCAGGTGGGTTCCCTCACATGCTGAACACTCAACACTCGATCCTCTGTTCTGCCGCTGAAGCTGTGTGTTTTTCTTTGTCTCAGGTGGAGCGAGAGAAAGTGGCGCTCGTCTCCTCCCTCCAGGAGTCTCAGAAGCAATTAGCACAGACGCGAGGAGCGCTAGCACGCCTGAGTGAAGATTTTGGAGCCACGCGACGCATCCAGGTTGCAAAGGACAAAGAGAAGGAGAAGGTAAGCGGCGAGGACGGAGAGGTGGACTATTACGAGCTGGACATTCACGGCCCTGAGATCCTGCGCTGCAAATATGAGGCATCAGTGGCTGAGGCTGGAGAGCTGAGGGAGGAGCTTAAGTTGCTAAAGGCGGAGCTTGAGGAGGTGAGACAGAGTTTACATAGATGATAACGTATGTCTTTGTTATTGTCCGAATTATGACAAACATCACGCTTTTGTTTTAAATCAGGTAAGGGTGGCGCATGAGGAGGTCCGTGCACGGCTGGAGAGCCAGGTGCGTGATCTCTCGTCTCAGGTGTGCTCGCTGGAGAGCGAGGGACGGACGGAGCGGGCACAGCTGGCACGGCTGCAGAGGGAGCTGGACGAGGTGAACACAGCTGCAGGCGAGACCCGGAGGACGCTTGGAGTGGCTCAGGATGAGCTGGCTTCGTTCAGCGAGGAGCTTGCTAACCTCTATCACCACGTCTGTGTGTGCAACAACGAGACGCCCAGCCGTGTCACGCTCGACTTCTACAGAGAGGGAAAAGACGGCAAAGAGGACAAGAATAAGAAAGACGACAAAGAGGTAACGCGAAAAACAGATAACGCGAGCTCAACCGAAAACGCCGCTAGACCTGCCTCGGCTTCTGTGAGAGACTCGAGGAAAGAGCCGATGGACGTGTGTGTCCTGGCCGAGATGATTCGGGAGCAGATGCGGCACCTGCAGCAGGCCGTGGAGCGAGGTACACAGCTGGCGAGGCAGAGGCTGGCACCGCTGGAGCTTGCCACCGTGCCTGATAAAGAACAGGCAGCCTGCATGGAGGAGATCCTCAAACTCAGGTCACTGCTGAGCACCAAACGGGAACAGATCGCCACGCTCAGGGCCGTGCTCAAAGCCAACAAACAGGTGAGAATCACAACGAGTCGAGTCTGGGGCCTGCAGAAAATTTAGCAATTCGGTAAATAATGCTTGATAAATACTGTGTTATTAATATTGTGTCATTAACAAACGTACTGTGAGTTATATGGTGTTATATACTACAACGGTCAGTATAGTCACTACAGTATATATGTATATATATGAACAGGTTGTACATTATTTACATATTACAGCTGATGTAACGTTTCCTATGTTTCTCAGACGGCCGAGGTCGCTCTCGCTAATCTGAAGAGTAAGTACGAGAATGAGAAGACCATCGTGACAGAGACCATGCTGAAGCTCAGGAACGAGCTAAAGGCTCTGAAAGAGGACGCAGCGACCTTCTCCTCCCTCAGAGCCATGTTCGCCACCAGGTACATGCCAAAACACACACAAACACACACACACACACACAAACCAAACCACAGATTAGATTAGACCAACACACTGAAAGGAACGATGTGCAGAAACATACAGAGACATGTTCAGTGTCTGAAATTCACTTCTTTTATTCTTACACTGGAGCGATGTGGAGATAAGCCGTGGAAGTTTATAGCCACCAGTTCAGGATTGTAACTAAGGTTGAACAATTATTAAAAATAGATTTAATTACATTCCAATTGACTATGAAATATATTTCATCTGACTGACTTGTAACGACTTTTAAGATTTAGGCCACGCCTCCTGTCTGAAATGAGGTGCTGTGAAAGAAAGTGATGGAGCTCCAGTTTGTTTTTAATTGTTTATAAACAACCTTTCTCTCTTTCTCTTCCTCCCTCTCTCTCCCTCTTTCTGTCTCTTCCTCCCCCCCCTCTCTCTCTCTCTGTAGATGTGATGAGTATGTGACTCAGCTGGATGACATGCAGAGGCAGCTGGCGGCGGCTGAGGATGAGAAGAAGACACTGAACTCGTTGTTGCGCATGGCCATCCAGCAGAAGCTGGCACTCACGCAGCGCCTGGAGGACCTTGAGTTCCACAACGAGCAGGAGCGCAGAGGAAGTGCGGCCGCCGCCTCGGCCCGCTCCAAAGGGCCCTTCTCTAAGAGCAAGAACCTGCACGTAAGTCCCACTCCGCCCTATAGAGGCCCTCCTCTGCCCCACGGCATTGTGGGTAGTCCTGTGGTGTTCTGCGCCTGAACCTCTTCACTGCTACCCCTGCTCTCATCCCTGACACCAACTAATCTTCATCTTCATCATCACTGCTTCATCACCTCACCTGTCTTTAGGCTCCACTCTCAGTCTCACACTAACCCTGCTGCGTCTCGCTGAGCCTCGTGCCGTGAGGAGCTTCACGTCTCGAGACGGCCAAGTTACCGTGGAGTCTTGTGTTGTTTCATTAACAGCAGTTCAGAATCTCTGTATCAGCATCTGTAACAACAGTTCAGTTTTTATGCTGATCTCAGACCAGTGGTGTTTCTTCTATAATCGTCTTTCAGTGCAGCCAGTGAGGTTCACTTTATTGAAAATTAATTTATTTAGTGTTATCATTTTAAATATTTGTTATTGTATTAGTACATTTTATATAAGAGTATTAATGTTAGTAGGAGTTATAGCACTTGCAGTATTATTATGTATCTATAATTTAGAATGGTATATTGTATGAATTCACCTAGTTGTTGGTAGTAGGTACTGTTTAGTCACGCAAACTAGATTGCTAGCATCCTGGTACGTCTTGTGGCTGATTATCGCGCAGTTTCACAGAAAAGGATAAGGATTTACTGATTTAAAGCAGCACATGGCAGCATGTAGGAGTGGAGATTCAGCCATCACACTGCAACCATCAACATCCTAAAGCCTGTAGCCAGAAAAATGCACAGAATATACAGTACATCAGACAGAATATATAATATATCAGATAGAATATACCGAATATCAGATAGAATATACCGAATATCAGATAGAATATACCGAATATCAGACAGATTCCACAGTATATCAGATAGAATATACCGAATATCAGATAGAATATACCGAATATCAGACAGATTCCACAGTATATCAGACACTACATCTCCTGTGGGTGGGGCTGTGTGCCTCAGCTGACATAGAGATCCACCTGATAAACTCATGAGCAGCTTCAGAGGCTAGAGGCTTTATTCATTAATTCATTAATCAATTTATTCATTAATTTTAGAGCAGTTTTACATTCCTTACACTGAACTTTGATGTTGGACTGGACATCAGTGCCCAGCAGCAGCTCTGACCAGCTACTTTCAGTAGCAGCAGCTACTTTCAGCTCTGAAAGTATACGTTTCTTCTTGAGTGATAGGAGGCGTCTCTGTCTGTGACATCACTCCGGTGCAGGCGGTACGTGGGCGTGGCCTTTAGAGACGTGGCTTTGGAGGGACTGCTGCACTCGTATGAATTTTATGAATTAAAACTCCAGCTAACTTGTGCCAATGCTAACCCATGTGCATGTCCACCAAATGTCCTTCATGTGTGTGTTTTCCTTGTGAATGGTTATTCTTTTAGTATAATATAATATAATATAATATAATATAATATAATATAATATAATATAATATAATATAATATAATATAATATAATATAATATAATATAACAGAGTGTTAATGTGATGTGTTGATGTTTATATGATTTTAATGATAATGTATTTTTAATGTGTTTCACAGTAATTATAGTTGCCAAGGAGAATTTCCCCCAAAGTGGCTTAATCCCTGACCGCAGACGTCCTGCCTTACACACACACACACACACACACACTATGACACTCGACTGCAGGCTTCACAGTATTCTGATTATCCACTCTTTTGTTTTGCGTCTCTGCTTTTTTATTACGTTTCTGTTTAATTCCACACCTTTGACACGTTCTGTGTAAATCTGTATATCTCATTTCCTGTGACGCCTTATTTTACAGTTGAAAGTCAAATGAAAACACGCACATACGTGACGGGTTTCAGGTCAGCAGAAGTCTGTGTGTAATTAAGGAGCGTCGGTTTCTGGTCGTTTTGCTTTTTCGTCCTAATTTATTCTTTTGTAATAAACTGAATATGCAGAATGTCCTGCAGTGGGAGTGATAAAGACGTTCATTTTTTTTATATATCAAACGGCGGACATGTTGACGCTGGTGATGTTGACAGAAGGATTGGAAATTTGGTGACTTTCCTACAAAAATAGATAGATTTTCACCTCCTTTTGTCAGCTACCTCTTTGTCACTTCTTTAATTGGATTTATTTAACAGAAATGATAATATAAGACTTTTTTTCTTTTTAAATAGGACTATTTTGCTCAGTTCAGAAGCTATCCAGGGAAAATGAACTGAGGAATGGTGTGGATGTCTTACGGTTTAAAGGAAAAGATGAGTAGTGTCTAGTGTATCAGCGTCGTAGAAAACAGTACATAGCTCACAAAAGCGTCGGCTTTAAGACACGAGAAACCAAATGCTAGTGACTCACGTCTCCGCTCCACACTGTGGCAGTTTCTTGTTTTAATGCGGTTTCGGAGGCACCCACGTCGACTTCCCCTCAGCTCATTTGCCACTGATCAAATCCCTGTGACTAAGAAAATCAAACCTACACTTCACCTTTCACACACACAACCAGCTCAGCTGTGAAAACACGTTTCCAGTGGAAGCACCTGAAGTGGTTACTGAAAATAAATGAATGAGTAATGCCATTGTCTACATCAACAAGAAAAGAAAGCAAGCTGAAAGATGCTCTCCTACACACACTCTCCGGCTGATGTTAGTGAGATGTTGAGCTCTTCCAAGTCATGAAGGGAAGTCGATGAGGCCCTGTCGAGAGCCGTATTGAAAAAACATTGTGTTTACTTCAGATACAGGAGACATTACAGTGTTTTCACATGTGCCTTTAATAAACAATTGTTTGTTTGTTTGTTTGTTTTATCAGCAACTTCAGAGCAGCAGTGTCCTCTGTTATTTCAGTTTTATATTCAAGTCATTTCTAACATGCTATTAAAGCCTGTTTAATACCACACACAGGACTGTGTCTCAGCTGTTGTTTTCAGATAACACAAGTCTAAAAATTTCCAGAAAGACTTTATAATGCAGTCGCTGAACTTTACTGTTTATTATATATCTCCAACATCTTTTAAGGATGTGACAATTTTAAGGACTATTCTGTCGCATAACACATTTTATATTTATTAGCTTTATATTGAAAGTTTATTTATTTTTAAAGTTTATATATATATATATATATATATATATATAAAGAAGCTCACTTCTGCCCTGAGACTTTTATTATTTGACTATAAAGTGAATTTTATTGCACAAATCAAGGGGAATTTTAGAGGCTGTTTGTTAAAACACACAAGAGCCTCACTTCTGACAAAATATATCACCATTTTATGAACCGTTTTAGTTTCTAAGCGTCTCTTAAAAGTTTTTAAAAAACTTACTAGGTAACGATAACATTCACATTTCACTCGTCAACTTCCGCTATGTAAGGTCTCTTTCGCGCCATTTCCGTTTCTGAAGGCGCTTTGGTACGATTTCCGGTATATGAGGTCATTATTTACAGACCTCAATATATATAATACGCAACATACATTGTTTATTTATAATCCTCTGGAGTTACTTGCAAACACTCTGTGCAAACTTTATATTTAAATTATATTGATTTTTTTTATTCTCTAGCTAACGGCTAACTAGCTAAACCGGAAGCAGCGTCCGTACGCATGCACGATAAGGCAAAGTAAAAGTTCACGTCGTGGACGAATTAATACTGAAACGGAACTTTGTGAGAGAGGTGAATGATGCTCTAGTGGTCAGTGGATAAAAACAAAACAATAACAAAAACAACAAAAAACAAAGTGACTACGCTACTACTTTTGTTTTATGAAGCTTAACGCCTGCTTTTTCCTAAGTGACGTCCCTGACTCCGCCCCTGTTTAGAATGTCATGGGAGTGCCAAAACAAAGGGCAGGACAAGGGAACCAAGATGGGAGGTTAGTGTTAAAATGAGCACTTTTAGCTCAAATTATTACACTTTATCTTATGATCTAAGAGATATAAGTGACTATTAGAGTGTTTCAAATTATTCCGTTTTATTTTTTGTGATTAAAATCTCCCCTTTGAGCTGAATGAGCGCTAATGTATGCGGGGAATTTACAGTAAATTACTACATTAGCTCATATTTTTCCTAGGAGACTTTTACACAAGTCCCTACACTTTTGCTAAAAAGAAATATTAAAAGTTGCTCGTTTTTCTTTTAATCAATAACAGAAAAGTCACTAAACTTTGACTTGGGTTTTGTGCAGAAATGCACTATTATAATCCATGTAGACAAACCTGATCTGTCAGCTGTCAAAAGTTTTTTATTCTTTAAAGAATCAGATTTCAGGACATGAGAGAGATTTACTCACATTAACTACTGAATATAACTGACATCATCGCTTTAACAGTGATATATTTCCACTAATAAACTAAGAAATAAATCCTCTTATTCATCTGTTTTCATTCATCATGCGCCCTCTTGTGGCCAACCACGGAACTGTAACTTGTTGCATATTCTTACATAAATTACGAAGCTTACTATTTTTTATTTCTTTTCTGTTTTTACAGTTTGTAAACATATAGATGATGCAGTTGAAATACTCGCAGTTGCTTCGATGTTAAAAATACACACAAACCAATTCAGTAACACGAGCAGATTTACCAAAACAAATCAGATTACAGAGTGTGTTAGACTTGATCAGATTAGTGGAGTGGACGTAAACACACTCTTCTGCTTGTGTGCTCAATAATCAGCACCGGGAATCTCACAGCACTCAGGGAGCACTTCCTGGGATTACTGAAGTCATTGCGAGGTTTGAATGTGACCTCACAGTGGCATGGTCACTGGGTGCAGCTCTTTAATCACAGAGCTTCTGGTCAGTGCTACAATTTAAAAAAATCCACTTCCTTATATGAGTTTTTTCCTCTCTGAATGTCAGACAGCTTTCTAGAGCAGTTAAAGGCAGACAGCTGGTTCCTGAAGTCGGACCGGCGCCTGGACACCGAGCTGGTGGATAAAATCATTCTGCAGCTGAATAGAATCCACCCCCAGATCCTCACGGACAAGGAGGCCACCAAGGTGAGACTGCGGGGCAGAAAACGTCCAGAAATAACAGGTAGACGTGTGTGCTGCCTCCAGAGCCCAAGGGGGAAGAGAATGCCTGCCGAGGGCGTGTCCAGGCGTGGCCCTGAGTTTACGGTGTGTGTGTTTGTGTGTTGGACAGTTTCGAGATCTGGACGTACCCACATGTTTGCGACTGGCCGAGCTGCTCACACACCTGCAGGAGAAAGGAGAGGAAGCGTGCCGAGAGTTTTACCGTGCGCTTCACCTGCATGTGGAGGAGGTGTATTATAGCCTCCCTACACGCCTCCGCCGCCGCCGGGGTCAGACACACATACGCACACACACAAATAGTTTCTTAGCCCCTGGCTATAGGTCACTACACTCCTCAATAACCAGCATGAGGTCAGGAGAATGCTTTCTAACTGCTACACTATAAAAACATTCACTGATCTCAGGAACTCACCAGCAGAACTGATTTAGATCAGTAACACTCATCTGGTACAGGCTTGTGGGCGTGGCCTGGCCAGCCCTTCTTGTCCTTGTTTTAATTGTGGAAAGGTAACACGGTGTTACAGCTTCTGAGGCTAAAGCCGATTAAACGCACATGAAATGATGAGTGAATCGGACAACGATCTCTGCTACATCCTTCCAAGCTTTATTTGTCTTGTCACGTTTCTGTACACGTGAATCGACTGTCGCTTTGTCACCCGATGGTGTGAGCGCTGGGGAAGTGTTCCACAAATACTCATGACACAAGTACCAGTACCAGTCTAACAGACAGACACTATATTCTGCATGAATTATGAATCATTTACCAGTGATTCGTGTGATTGTGTAGAATCTGCTGATCCGGTGCTGAGACCCGCCTTCAGACCCACTGAGAGATACACATTAAACCAACAGGGTGAGCTGCAATCCCTTCTGAAGACAAGAGATACACGTGATTCTGTCCATCCTGTGTACTATACTGATCTCTCTCTCTCTCTCTCTCTCTCTCTCACTGCAGGTCCTCTGTTCTTTCTCAGCTGTTTCAGTGCGGCTGTAGGAGCAGCGTTACTGTATTATTACGGAGGTAAGCGCATTAATCTCGTTCAGTTAAATCAGTCTGCGTCTGTCCCGTCAACACAACACGATGCTCAGCTCCATGCAGGGATGAAAGACTCAGATTCAGTCAGTCAGTCTTTAATCTCTGATTAGACAGCAATCACGTCGCCAAACAAACCCATTCACTGGTGTTTAAATGTCAGTGCTTCTCTTTCCTTTTCTAAGACTATTTACAGCTTTTGGAGCATCATCTTATTTACCACTAATCCAATTTTCTCCTGTGTGTGTGTGTGTAGATGTGAAGGCAGTGTCGGGTTCGAGCAGCGCTCTGGGCTTCGCCGCTCTCAGGTTTGGGAGGAAGATCCGGGAGGTTCTGATCTGGTACACAGATGACGGGCGGGGCCGATAACCTGGCGCTCTCCCAGCTGTTACAGAGTTTTACACTATAACATGACGCTCCGCTTGCCTGTAAACGCACAGCAGGTTTAAAGTGCCTTACCTTTTTTTTTTTCTTTTTAAAGGATCAGTTACATACCGTTAATGAGATGAGGGAACACGCCCACAGCTGTTTAAAACTCCTGTCCTTTTGCTTAAGGCTGTAACATTTTCCACTACAAAGTTTTTATTTCTCTCCGAGTGTGTGGAGCTCAGACTGCCGTCACTGAGGCGTGTGTGTGTGTGTGTGTGTGTGTGTTTTTACACTGACAGGGTCTGTAAATGACTATGTGTGTTAGAGCTGAGGAAACACTGCAGAACCAGACAGAACATTTTGAATTGTTACACCAGTGTGTCTTCACAGGGACGTCCATGTCCACTAATCTGTGCCTAATTTTTAATTTGTTCAGGTAAAAAAAGGCACTAAAAAGCTCATGATGCTCCAAAATGAGGTGCTGCTGTGGACATGTGACAGAGAGACAGCTTAAAAAAATATCGATAAAGTTTTATTGTAGACGTTTTAAGTGGTCATCGCTGATGTGGACACTAGCTGGCTGTTTTATCTTCCTCTACACTACAAGAACCGAACTGAGACGAGTCGGTGACCCTGCGCATGGTCCGAGGAATCCCTCGAAACCTGTCCTTTCCTAATTCGAATGTCACTTTGCCGCAGCATCACTGGCTAAAAAACCCTGCATGCTTTTCTGTCAGCAGTGTGAGTATGAGGATCATATAATATATAATGATACAATAAAATCTGAGACAGAGACAGAGCTGGAGCCACATTACTGACTCGGAGCTTGTCCCAGTGAACGCGTCCTCCATCTGAGAAAACATCAGGCCGCACAGCTACACGTCCACACGCAAGCGGCAGCAGCAGGGGGAAACCACACGGTGGCGCCATGTGGGCATTTTTAACTTAAAACCCACACTAAAGTGCTTATTAAGAATAGTAGACTTTATAAAACAAATCTGTTCCAGCTAGAACACTAACCTGTGACAATCCTACAGAACAGCTCTGGCTTTCAGTACTGCAGGCTGGACTGGAAAAATGAGAGCCTTAGACTTGATGAAAGCATTAAGGTTCTTCCTCTAACTTTTTCTTCTTCCTCAGCGTTTTAATATAAACGAGGCATTTGTAAGGTTTCAGCTTTGACGTAATGCTTTATATTTTTATGAAAGTTTGTTCAGTCTCTTATGCATTTCAGTTAACCGCTACAGCTGTATACGGCCGTCACACGTAACACTGTGCCTTATCTTGTCTTTTTATTTCTACCAGTTTTACAAAAAAAAGAAAGAAAACAATAAATCATCCAAATGTCTGTTATCATTTTTATTTATTTTTTAAATCAATTTTCATTTTTTATTTTAGTAAAAAAAAGAAGAACTACACAGTGCTATAACAATCATTAAAGTAAATAAGTTTACTGATTTGGTTTCTTCATAATGAGACACACACGAAAGTTATTTACAGAAAAAAACCCAACATTCTTCAGCTAAACAGTTGCATAGAGGAGCTGAAATGAAGGCAGCAGGATATTGAACACGTCTCCTGACCACTAGATGGCGTCAATCTTCAATATATCAGTATTAATACTGTTTATTTATATTTAATGATACACAACACAGTACAAGCAAGACAGAGGCTACGTCCCAACCAGCTCTCTAGCGCCCTAGCTCAGGACCCTGTGACCCTGATGACTCAATATACAGCAACATTCTCATTCCCTCAGTCCCAGTCCCAGTCCCAGTCCTTAGTCCAAACCCAAACACATCAAATATTTCAGCTTTATAGGTCACATAAATCTCTTACTGTACTCAAGATGTGTTTCTGACACTCTGCTTCAAGGTCAGAGTCTCGCTAGTGGATTGTTTCAAATTATAAAATACTTAAAAGGTCATTAGACTCGACAACAAACTCTATATAAAACCTATAAAGATTAAAAATAGCATAAGTAATCACTCTCATGAGAAATAGCTGCTTAGATTTGCACAGGAAGCTGGTCCCAGAGTTTGTCCGCTGGTTTTTTCCAAGCTGAGACGTTTTAGAAAATATGATGTCATTTCCAGTGAGAGAACACAGCGGGCATTGTGGGATTGTTTAGGGAGTGAACGGTCTAGTGAACTTTAATGGCTGACTCCCTGATCAGTGCCCTGACTACTGAACTAGAGAGCTGATCCAGACTCGCCCAAGGTCTTTAAACAGGAAGTGATGTCATTATATGTGCTTAAATGAACAATAAGAAAAAAAAAAATTAATAAAGGCGTTCAATTTCCTTCATGCTGAAACACACACCATGATGAACTGGAGGTTGGTTGTGGGCTTCGGTGCAAAATAATTATTCCAGAATAATCAGAAGCCCTTCGAAACTGTGGGTCAGATTTATTATAATGTTATAAACTGGATTTTTGCTGGAATTATTCCTTTAATACTCAGAAGGTTTTAGACTCAGTTCAGTGTTAATCTTAAAAGACAACGTTATGAAGAAACCACCTACAAACTGGCTCTTACACACACACACACACACACACACACACACACACACACACACACACTTTATATACAGCTCTGGAAAAAAATAAGAGACCACTGCCCAATCTCCAGATTTGAATCCTATTGAAAACCTCTGGAATGTCATCAAGAGGAAGATGGATGGTCACAAACCATCAAGTAAAGCTGAGCTGTTTGCTTTTTTGCAAAAAGAGTGGTATAAAGTTCCCCAACAGCAATGTGAAAGACTGGTGGAGATCATGGAGCCAAAACACATGCAGATCGGGTTATTCCACCAAATACTGATTTCTTAATGTTATTTAGCCAAAGCATTAACACAATTTGTTTACAAATGATTTGCATTTTGTTTTATTTGAGTTATTAAAGCTCTGCAAATACTGTATGATCTTGGGTTATTTTGATGTGTTGTCATTTCCTTTAAATATACGCTCTAAATAACAATAGTTATATTTTGTATTTAGGAGAAATATTGTCAGCAGTTCACAACAAATGAAACAAAACTGTTCATCTCACCAATACATGAAACCAATACCTGGAAGAAAAAAACATAAGAAACTGATTATTTTGCAGTGGGCTCTTATTTTTTTCCAGAACTGTATATTATATATATATATTACTTTGGTTTGAGTAAACAGCTTTAATGCATTAAACAATGATGTACTAGTGAGATAAACACAAGTGTGTCTGCGTGTCTGAGCTGAAATTAAGGACAGAAAGAGAAGAATCGGACAGGAATGAAGCAGAATAATAAATAAAGGTATGTGTGATGGTCTGGGAAAACCTTTTGTAAGACAAATGAAGTTGCAGCGTTTTTAAAAGTGAAACCGGAGAAAATAACGTGAAGATTTCATTCGATCTCTGATTACAGACTGAATATTTTAAGGTTAAAGTCTGTTTTGCTACGACATGGAACTGTCCAACATCTTGATTAAATTGAGTCATTTACTCACTGTGTGAGACACGCAGCAGACTGAGCACATGCAGTGTGGGTGTGTGTTTAACTGGCTCTCGGCAAGAGCAAAATTCATCGTCATTAATAAAATCATCTCCATGTCGTCAAAGTTGAGGTGTCAGATAATGTTAAAGGCAGAAAAAAACCCCAATTCTGAACAGAAATATGTGAAATAAGGTTCGTGTTAGGTTTGTCTCTGTCCATTAACTGCTACTGAATTTTCTCCGTTAAACTGGGGCGAGTCGAATGCAGATGATTCATTAATGCTGATTCATTTCATTGTGTCACTGATAAATAAATGCTGCAGTGTGTTCTCCGTTTCTAGGACTTTGATAAAGGCCAGTGTTTTTAGCATCACTGTGAATATCACTATACATGGTGTAACCAGTCATCGGCACATGCCTACCATATTAACACTTTAACACTATAATACAGTTCATGCATTTCATCAAAGCAGTGAAAGTTTTTCTCCCTGCTGTTTTGGTGATGATTGTGAATTGTTTCGAACCCAGACAGCATCGTGTGTTGTTAACAATAAATCCCAAACGCACTCGTGATCACAGTCACGTGAAAGGTGAAATCTGACCAGGGAATTTTCAGCAGACGGTTTGTACAGAATCCTGGTTGTGTTGTTGGTCTCTGGCAGTCGGCGCTTGTCCACTCACTCGTACAGTCAGGAGAAACGTCAGCAGGTCTGGTGATGGTGAAAACGTCCCCCATGGTTCCCAGAACACGAGTCACCCTCAAGTTCTCTTACAGCCTCAGACCTGGGAGGGATTTTCATGCTGGAATCAGTCTCAGACGATCTCGAAACACCACACTGAGTTTTTTTTAACCATGTTTCTTTCTGCTTGGTTGTTTTCAGAACACCAAAGTAGCGTGATGCTGGTGCTGTGTTTACACTGAGGTCCGTATCTCCACAAGCTTCAGCTCTACACTTCAATTCTGTTTAGATCTGATTCCTAGCCTAAAGTCTTTTTGGTGACTTTAGCTCCGCCCCCTGACATCTGAGCTTATTTAACTAGCATGCAAATGACGCACAAGCGTTACGACCTAAACAACGAATACATGTAAATCCTGTTCAGCACAGGTTCAGATATTCTCCCGGATCCTGCTGATGTTTGATACACTGCTTTCTAAACCACATGTCCACAAAAAGCCAATCGGATTTCAGCAGGCTTTTCCCAGGCTCAACTCTGGGGGTTAAACTGGACAGAGTTGTCCAGTCTGACCAGTCGGGTGTTTACACATCAGCAGGCTGGAGTTACAGCACGAAGCCTACATGTGGAGTAATGCTTGGACCCCGATGATCGCTGCTTGTGGCATTAGTCTTTCTTTATTTTTTTCAATTTTATCTTTTGAAATGCTACCTTTTATTATTGTTTATTATTATTACTCATTATTATTATTCAATTTGTTTAATAAGAAACAATATAAATGTATTTTTTCATGAAAATATTGCAACAGTGTATGGATTATTCGTAAAAAAAAAAACCCCAAATGACCAGTTGGTGCTACAGGATGCAGCTGTAAATCACCAATCCTGTTCCTGACCAGTGTTATTTTAGCGTTTTTGTAAAACACATCTGGTGTGTTGAATCACTGACATGTGGCTTTCACAACAGTAGATGCTTGTTAATATGCAGCATTTTCATATCCTCACTCTCTCACATCATCTGTGTACTCACTTCACGTTTACAGTGTGCCTCCAGGTGTGTGTGTGTGTGTGTGTGTGTTAGTGTGTGTACCTGGTTTGTGTGTGTGTGTTTTCTCTGTGTGGATCATGCTCCGGTGTTGGGTCTCTGCACGCCGAACGCTGTGATGAAGATATTCACGACGACGATGATGAAGACGAGGGACGTGGAGATGTTTTCCAGAATGTTAAGCTGGTAGTGTTTACTTTCGTCGTTCAGATTCCACTTCACTAAACAACAACGAGAGAAGACACGCCAGAGAATTAACAAACAATAACAAACATTAACAAACCAGAATGATGATAAACTCATGTGTTTCTCAGGGTTTGTATTAAACTGATTTAGTTTAGTTTCAGAAACACGGGAACAAAAAGTATGAAAAACGGTCTATCTGTGTGTGTATCTGACTGTGTGTGTTTTATTTATATTTATATATATATATATATATATATATATATATATATATGGATATATGCATATGCTTGTGTGTGTGTTTCTGTGTGTGTATCTCACCGATGAATATAAGCAAAACCCCGACGATGATCTGCAGGATGAGTGAGATGCTGATGAGTATGATCAGTGGGATGTAGAAGCTGAACCCGGGGCCCTGCTCAAGCACGGCCTTCAGCTGAGACGCGTTAGCCATCAGCAGCGCTACGTCCAGCATGCTCTCCGCCGCACTCTTCTTATTAGCATAGTGGTTCATGTTGAGTGGGGGCGACATCCTCCTCCTCCGGTATCCCTGTCTCGAAGTCTGAACACACACACACACACACACACACACACAGAAATACTGTTATTACAGCATCCTGAGCCTGGGTGATGAGCAGTAATTACACTGGGATAAATAGAGCATCACAGAGGAAATGATGTAAAAGAAGCAGACTGGTGATTTAAAGTACAAGACCTACTCTTACAAGACATTTAACATCTGGAGGACTGAAAACATGATGCCTATGATAAGGAAACACGATCATATTCATCACACAAAGTTTCAACATTTTCTTAAACAGTTTATCAGCTTTAATAGTTTAAAACTGTCAAAAATGTTTTTTTCTCCTTTTGTTCAAATAAAATTCACAGTCTATGATTTATGCAACCTCCTGATTGGGTCTTCAGATAAATGAATAAACAATGGTGTAACTATTGATATGGTGAGGTTTTCTGTGAGGAGGTGTTTGTGCATCATGTCTGTAAGTGAAGCTGGAACTTTAGGATTTCCGACATCTTCAGATCAGAAGGCTTTACACCTCTCTGCGGTTTCAGAGTAACATGACAAGCTGCATGCTTTTTTTTGTTTTGTTTTATGATCTTTAAAGAAGCTGGTGAGGAAATGTTCATAGCTGCGGTCACGTATGTGAGAACGGGAGCGATTCCACATCATGTAACTAGTCATTCACTGGTTATTCAATTAAAATTGTAATAGATGGTGAATTGCTGTGGTATAAAAGGAATAAAACCTCCTGCCTCGTGTCTGTGTTGAATTCTCAGGACTCTACTGAGTATCTAGTGCACCCTAATACATTCTGATACTTTGAAAGCTTTTTACAGTTCTGAGATCAGTGTGAAATTCCAGCCACAGGATGCTGTGTGTTTTTCCCACAAAGGAAATGAAACTAAGTTCAAGGTTTACTGCAGGACATCTTATAAGCAAGTGCGTGAAAGCAGAAGGATAAAGGGTCACGGAGAACTGGAGTGCGTTTCCTTCCTCATATTTAACACTCATGGTGGACGTGATAGCGATTATGGAGCATCGGTGGCTCCACTGTTAAGGCCAGGAGTCCAAGCTCCAGCAGCGCCAAATATGACACTGTCCGGCCCTTAAACAAGGCTCTCTGCTTAGGGTGGACCCTGCACTCTGACCCTAAAGCCTTAACAAACCTGGCATATGTTAAAAAAAAGGAATTTCACTGCCATGTACATGTGAGATATAAAGGCCACTTCTGTCCAGCATATCTGTGCACATCACTCCCCACACTGTCCAATCAACAGCTTCCTCTTTCTTCCTGAGCCCTTTTAATGTTAAAGTATTTAACTTCTCTGTTTCTCCCTGTAGAAATGTTGCACCCTTCATACAGTCAAAGTCTCCACATGAATTGATCAAATGCTTTTTTTTGGGGGGCGGGGAATAAAATATTAAATGACCTTGATACACTTGCTACCATACTGAAAGAGTATCAGGTACATTACGTTTAAAATAAACATGCTCGCCCACTTCCACAGGAAAAGCAAACACAAAGCTTGTGAATAACTTAACTATGGGTTTCTGTCAACTTTTTTGATCTGGAAATGGCTGCGTCTTATTATTGCAGCACTTTTTGTAGGTTGTTTTCCTGTCTGAAATGGCTGTTAGGAAGTGTGGCTAGTCAATGTGGTCACAGAAAGTGGGTTATGCTCAGATAAATGGCATCAGAAGGTCTGGGGTTGAAAAGACTCTGCTTTTATAGAACTAAACTATTCACTTTTTCACCGTTTACTCTTCTAACCTGATAAACCAAGCCTGGGAGACACAAATGAAAACTTGTCTGGTGTCACCTGTATCAGGTTAACTTTTTAATTATCAGTGTTAGTCTGCCGTGTGAGTGTAAGTTTGTGCTGACATAAAATAAAAAAAAACCTTTATTTAAGTGTGTTTTATTCTCTGTTTTATAATTACTACATTACATTACATAAAGAACTCTGTTAAGGTTTTATGTTTATTTTTAGCTTTCATGGAACTGGAATCTGGTGAACTGAATTATGGGATTGCCCTAGGGATATGTTTGTGGCTTCATCAAACTGGTGAAGAAACTCTGGACAAAAGACCTGTAAGCATATGTGAGCTGAATTAACCCAGTGAAGTGCAAATACTCAAACACACATTCATATCACCGTAATCAGGTGACCCACTGAGTTTTCTGGGAAAACAGGACATAGTTCCAGCTTTGCCCTCAGTGCAATGCAAGACTATAAAAAGGGAAACCACAATACAATACCGTCAACGTGGGAATCATCAGCAGAATACAAGACACCATGAGACAGCTCTGAGAGTCTTCATGTTCTCAGTTTGACATCATCAGGTTAAAAACACCTTCATCTAAGAACAGCTGGACATCTGTGTTGAGTTTGTTAACATGATGGCTAGAATGTACTGGAATGGCCTCATCTGTGTTTATGCAGCTTCAGCAGACTGAAACTTTATTCCCGGAGTGTGCCAGGACAGTCGGGTGGAGCTGAGTCTCTGCTCACAAACGAACCCTTGTGTGGGAAGGCAGGAAAAGATAGAGACTCAAGACAACATCTTACTCTCTCACTCACTCACACACACATCCTTACTCTGACAGACTCACTTATATCTGGATGGTGCAGTGTGTGTTATCTTCCCTTTCCTCATATCAGTCTTCTGTCCTACACTGGATCTGTCCATCTCTCTCACTCTCTCTCCCCTCACCCTCTTCGTCTCAATGTCATGTGTCACTCAGATCTCTAGAACATTCTACATTCAGTCTATTTATGGCTTGCAGTTCTACCACGCGCTTGTTCCCTTTCTTCTGAGCAAAACAAATCAGGAAATTCACGTGCAGTCATGTTTCTGTGAAAACTGGAACTACAGAGACTTTTGTACACAATGCATCACACTTCATTTTTTTTCACTGCACCCGTGTTACCTGACATAATGGTATCATACAGGTGTGTAAAGAAGTTGGTGAGGATAATAAAACATCACTGGGCATTTTCAAGGAGCATTATCCATAAAAGGGCGGCACCGTATGCTGTTTATAAATAGTTATTGTGATATCGGCCATAGCAGTGGGTCAATGTGTGTTTCAAAAGAGTGAGGAACTGAAGAGAGATATTCACTTCCAGCCTTGTGATGATTTTAGGGCTTGGGAAATACATGAGTTTAATCTGAAAAGTTAATCCGGATATCTGTGTGACTGTTTGACCAACAGATTACCTATGCTATTTTTTTTTATCTCCCCACATGTCCTGGAAGAAGGCTAGTCACGGCTCGCATGAAGTATAAAGTAACAACATGGCTCCCCAGCGGCTCAACAAAAAAAAAGTCCCTCCTAACATCCAGCACAATTTTCAATCCTTATAATACCTCACTTATTCCTTGCCAAGGGTCATACAGTCCTGCTCCGTCAATCACAGCGAAACTAGCCAATCAGCTGTGAGCTCATGCATGCAGTACAGGGTGGAAAGCGCTTACCTCCAAGTGTCAAAATATCACCAGGAGGTTCAACATCTAGCCTGATGATGTAGCTGGAACAACCACAAGCTCAATGCTCTCAAAAGCACAGAGATGCACCTTCCTTGATCCTTGATGCCCTGGGAACTATGGGATCTCAAATATGAGGTGTATACATCAACCATCAACAAGAAAGCTCAGCAAAGGATGTACTTCTTACCTACACTGTCATCTTCCAAAATCATTCATGAGATTATATATATATATATATATATATATATATATATATATATATATATATATATATATATATATATATATATATATATATATATATATAAAATTCTGTTTACAAAAAAAAAAAAACCTGGAACACTTCAGACCAGAAGTTTACTGGACCAGTATAACTATTGGTGGATCATGTATTGTACCTAATAATGAACTGATACTGAATGACTGTCACTGCCTCTTTTATGGATGTTGGTAAAAAAAGAACCTGTTCAGACCCTTTGCAAGATTAATAAGTTTCAGAATGAATGAACTTTCATGTGACCCCAGACTAGAACAGCAGTGAGCAGAAGCACAGGACTGAGCACGTGAACCAAATGTCTTTCCACAGTTACCTCAGTTGCTACTGAAAGTGAAACTCACGCTGATGGCGAGGGGGGAAAGTCGAGGGATTTCTATTATTTTAACATTCACAGTCATTCCGAGTCAGCTGACGGGAATTTTCCTACCTTGCTGTGGCTTGGAGTATTTGTGGTTAACATTAACACAGTGTCTGTCAATCATTCTCAGATGTCCTGAATAAGAGTCAACAGGAGAAAGGAGACATGAGCAGATGGACATTCCAGGCCTAGCTTTAATTCCCAATCTTTCTTTACAGCTTCTTTTAGATCAACTTTTAAGCTCAATCCTTTTACAGCACTGAGGGCTGATGTGTACAGATGTACTGATTGTACACACTGGTACAATAAACTAAGAATGAACTTACTAAGTGGGCAGTCTGAGACCAAATTTTAACCCAACTTTTTTTCTGGGTAGGTTTGGGTGTTACCACAGTGTTCAGATAGTAGGTAGTAGTGGTCAAAACTGAAAAATCTGTTAAAGCCATATTTAAAGTATCTGAAAACCGGACACTGCTGACCAATGGCTTTTACCTTACACCCCATCTTTGAGAGACTTGAAAGATTAGAAGGCAGTTTGTCTTGTGCTTCACTTTGTATGAAGGGTCTAGACTCTCCAAAACACAAGTGCCAGGATTCTCTTTGTAGTTTACACAATCCACACAAATGACTGTGTTTTCAGTGATCTGTGAAGTTGATCAAATTAGCAGATGACGTTACTACTGGTCACTGATGATGATGAGTCAAAATATCACCAGGAGGTTAAACATCTAGCCTGATGGTGTAGCTGGATCAACTTCGAGCTCAATGTGCTTCAAAACACAGAGATACACATTAATTGATTTTTTCTGGAAACTACAGGATCTCAAATGGGAGGTCAAACCCGTAACAAGAAAGCTCAGCAAAGGGTGGACTTATTACCACAGTTGGCAAAGTTCCATTAACTCAAAGCTAAACTGGTGCAATTCTATACTAGCATTATAAAAGGCAACCTTATGACTTCCATCGGTAGGGGGTTTGGTGGCGTCAGTGTGAAGAGGAAGTCGTGACCTCTGAGAAAATCTTCCGCTGCATCAGCCAAAGACTTGTTTATCAACAGGACAAAGAGCAGAGCAGAGAAAGCAATTCCTCTTCCTAAAAACTAAACTGTGGACCACTGAAGCACTTTCTTACCACTGGTACTTTCTCTCATTAACCAGATTTCAGTGACACTACAGCACTCAACTACCAGTAAACTCATATTACATTTCAGTAGAAATAACTGTACTCTAACACTATAATTATTATTAGTAGTAGTAAACAGCAAGTATTACTGTTAATTAAAAATACTATTGCTAATTTAATATCGTTATTAAAATATATAGCTTAGCTATTATTATTATTTATTGTCCATTATAAATTACATAAATTACAACCGAGTCAACCAAATTCTGCCGCAAATGTAATATTTGGATATTAGGATATAAAAGTGTTGGATAAATAAATTCTGATGACAAACTCCTCTCTAGCTGCTCCCCAGTTTCCATACAAAGGTCAGTCTTAAGCTGGGAAAAGAAAGTTAAGAGCTCTGAGGATTTCTCATGTCTATTTTTTCTTAGTTTAGTTCATGGTAATATACATCATGTGAAGAAAAGGAATTTCACTACAGGATATAAAACAGCTTTGTTGTCATCATCATCATCATCATCATCATCATCGTTGCTGTAATTAGAACTCCTTCGTCAAGCTTGTGGTTTATTACTCATATTAACAGTTCATTATTGTTCCACAATAATCGCGCTATCTGGTTACTGTAACTATAGCAACACACACACACACACAGTCTGTTCACAATAGACGTGTCACACAATACACATGTGAAACCGAACAATGAAATAATTTTGGACTTCACGGTGAAACTCGCTGGATAATCGCTGATTGTGCCGCGTTTGTTCAAAACACTGACCGGAAGTACACATGCTTTGGCCCCTAACATACCGCGTTTTTTTTAAACACTATTTTGCGTTCTAGGACTGTTTCTCACAGTGGAAAAGAAACGTTATTCGGAATAAGATGGCTATTTAGTAACCTGAAACAATGACTAACCTCTCCGTCTTCTTTGTATCTGTCGGCATCTCCGTTCATCTCCATCGTTTCAGACGCCATGACCGTCGTGTGTGTGTGTGAGAGAGAAACAGCGACTGAGTGTGTGTGTGTGTGTGTGTGTGTGTGAGAAACAGCGACTGCGTGTGTGTGTGTGTGTGTGTGTGAGAAACAGCGACTGCGTGTGTGTGTGTGTGAGAAACAGCGACTGAGTGTGTGTGTGTGTGTGTGTGAGTGTGAGTGGAAAGTGAATGAATTTTGAGCTGAAGTTGAGCTGCTAGGCAGAGGGTTGGGTTTCAGCCTCTTCGTTAAACCCACAGAGACAAGATCCTCTCTCCTCTCTCTCTCTCTCTCTCTGTCCTCCTGCAGATGATGCAGATAAAAAACAAACAAACAGCCAAACAAGCGATAAATAAATAAATAAAAACACTACCAATTTCGACACACTATATATTCAGTGCGGAAGTGTGCGGGGAAGGAGTGAAGTAGAGGAGAAACGTTTCCGCTTTCGAGAAAACAAGAAGCAATAAACAGCACAAGTGCAGGACTTTTCACTTTTAGTTACAGCGTTACATCAACGCTACATGTGTTTCTTTACTTTAGCTGTTAATTAGGTGTAATTGTACAGGGGTGGACTACATGTGAAGGACAGGCGGAACAATCAGAATGTAATAAATACCTCATCTCTCACAGACTTTATTATATTCTTGTTAGGAGCCACATATTCCGTGATCTCTAGGTGTAGGAACGGCACAAACTCCCTTCATTTTTACCTGGAAACCTTTTAAACCATTTAAGCAACATAACTGGACTTTATGTAAATGATGAAAAGTCCACCTTATGCAGATTCCCAGGTAGAAAAGATCCCCCTGATGGTACCATCTCAGCGATGATGAAACCTTCAGGGCGCATTAATGTGAAATCAAACCCTGGCCAAGAATAAAACCAATGATGACTAATGAATTTCACATGGACTTTGGCTTCTACCGCCACCTCCTGGTGGCTCAGTATAAAGACGTGTAAAGACAAATGCATCTTCATTCTTCGTGCGCTTTACACAAACTGATCTAACACACTTACATACAGACATATTAATCTGTCATTCCCATATCTACCTGTATAACACACTTGATCTAGTACTTCTGTAAATCTTGTGTAAATACACACCACTGCTTTCTTTGATAGATAGATAGATAGATAGATAGATAGATAGATAGATAGATAGATAGATAGATAGATAGATAGATAGATAGATTACTATCTATCATAGAACATCTAACACATCTAAAGTACAGGTACATAGCATCTACCAGAAGTGTAAATAGTAGAAATATGAACAAGTGCAGATAAATATGTCAATATGTACATCAATAAATAAGGCTATGTCCGTATGTGCATAGAGAAGTATGAGCAAGTTGTATTTACAGCATAGAAAGTGTTAAGAAAAGAGCAATTATATATTTGTGCAAAATGTGTGCATTATATATATATATATATACACACACACACACACATATATATATATACACACACACACACACACACATATATATATATATATATATATATACACACACACACATATATATATATATATATACACACACACACACACACACACACACATATATATATATATATATATACACACACACACACACACACACACATATATATATATATATATATATATATATATATATACCTATAATATAATTTGGTAATTCATATACATATATATATTGAGATTTATTGAGATATGTCTGCTACTGATGCTCTGTAAAGCCTTCATAACGCCTCTAATCTGAGGTGCTGTTAATTGGTGATTTCTGAGGCTGGTAACTCTAAATGAACTTCTCCTCTGCAGCAGAGGTCAGTTTTGGTCTTGCTTTCCTGGGATGGTCTTCATGTGAGCCAGTTTCATCATGGTGCTTGATGGGTTTTGCAAATGCACTTGACAATACTGTTCTTGCAAGAACTATTCCAGAACACCTGACCTTCGTGTCTTAAAATAAAAACTGACTGTTTCTTGTTGTCATTACATATGGATTACTGAAGTCCATGTGTGTTATTTCATAGTTTTGAAATCTCCAGTATTGTTCTAGAATGTAGAAAATAAGTCACTAAACAAAAAACATTGAATTAATAGGTGTGTCCAAACTTTTGACTGGTAGTGTATATTATAATTATATTATAGGGAGAAAATGTAGCAGAACTGCAAGGTGGTGAATGTTAGTGAGACATGAGTGTCCTAGCGGTGTAGTGTAGAGGTCAGAAGATTTATGTTTGTGGGGGCAAAAAATGTCTATACCTTCTGTACAAGTACAACTGCAATAATTGTTTTTCTATGTACTTACTACCCCTGCACTTTAGACTAATATTTGCAGTCAGAATCAGACTTTGATTGAATCTCACATGGCCAGTCACAGGAAAAACTGATTGCAGTCTGATTTCACACACAATGTGTCCAGTAATAATTAAGTATACAGTTAGGAAATACAGTAAAGTGAAAGTAAATAGGTAAACAGTGTGCCTATAAATGTTGTAATGCACACTTCTTTATGTACAATAATTCATGTACTATTCCATCCTGTTAAATGAGAAAGATCCTCACTCTTTTTTTTAAAGGCATTAACTTTATACCTCAATAGCTGTATTTCCATTGAGGTAAAATATTTGGTTTATATAAACATCGAGTGGGGCTGAACAGTACTACTGTAAATTAATAGAGATATAAATCCTATATAAACACGGCATATTGTTGATAATAATTAAAAATCTGATGATAGAGCCACAGCATCACACTGCATGTGTACAGCTGTGATTTTAAGCTTGAGCTCTTACAGCAGAAACAGTCACTCAGACACTAAACACATACAATTAAACTAATTACCAGCTGCAGCATTACCAAAGCCTTTGGCACTGAGTGCCGTAGTAAACCCACACTGTGTGTGAGACACATTATCATTAGTGCCAAACCTGACAGTGTAAACTGCTTGAAGCTGTTCAGGTAAAGCTGCACATGCTCACTGTATAGTTCACATTACATTCTTTACAGCTAGATTCTTTATGAACATTAATTTTGTTTTATAGAGCTAAGTTTTTTTTTAATACAATGAAGCATGCTTGAGATTTACATTTTTTACAAGTTAATGTTAACTAGTATGGTTATTATCTAGTTATCATAAATGTACATGATTGGTTACTTGGAAAGAAAGAGGACTGCCTATAACTCAGTAATCAATTTAAAAAATATAAATAATGCTGACTAGAATAAATGAACATCATGTACATGCTGTTGTGGTACAGTGGACAGTACTAATGGCATGATGTTATTTATTTTATTTTACATAAATTATTGCATAGTACAACTTTACACTCTCGCACCATATTTAAGCACTTTGTTTATATTGTGATCATTTTATAGTAGAACTATCTGTATGTTGTGCAAAAAAGACATTTTTTTAAATTACGTATTGCTGTAAGTTTCAGGATCAAGGAGAGAGAGAGGATTTCAGCAGAGAGAGAGAGAGAGAGAGAGAGAGAGAGAGAGGGGATTTCAGCAGAGAGACAGAGAGAGAGAGAGAGAGAGAGAGAGAGAGAGAGAGAGAGGGGATTTCAGCAGAGAGACAGAGAGAGAGAGAGAGAGAGAGAGAGAGAGAGAGGGGATTTCAGCAGAGAGACAGAGAGAGAGAGAGAGAGAGAGAGAGAGAGAGAGAGAGAGAGGGGATTTCAGCAGAGAGACAGAGAGAGAGAGAGACCCCGCGCGGACACAGACGGTAAAAGCGGCTCCCGCCCCGAAACGGATCTCTTTTTGTCGGATCTCTTTCTGACTTTCTGCAGAGGAAGCAGTGAGATTTCTTTTTTAAAGTGCGTATTACAGAGTGCCGGCATGAACCTGCTACCCAGCGAGCGACCAGCAGTTGTTGGTTATAGGGAAGACAGACAGGCGGTATTAACCGGAAAGCATGCGTCGCATTGAGGAAAATAATCTGATCAGACCTGAACGCAGAGCTCGGACACCTTCCAAAAGACAGGACGCGGAAAAGGGAAGAAACGATGATGTCAAATGATGCTTCTGGTCTTTAACACCGCAAGTTAGAATCTGAACAGATGATTATTCACGGGGAAATAAAGCCGCGATCACTCTTTAGGATTAGCGAAGGAGCCTGTGTAATAGTGTGTAAGCAAGAGCTTCGTACTGAAATCTGACCCTGAATTCGCCTTCAGCAAACTCTGTAATGCCCTGGTCTAATGATGACCATAATAATGACTAGCATGTGTTAGATTATTGTGTTTAGGATATTTGTAAAGACATAATGAACGACGTCAAAAATAACATTATTACTGTTGTTATGCTATAATGTAAATATATGCGTATTACAAAACATCGTTTTGGACTAAATGCAAAACATCAACACAATGACATCGTAGGCTATTTTAATAATATATATACACACATACAAGTATTTACATTTCACATACGGTTTTTTTAGACTTTTGTGCGTGCACAAGGTCGAGGATGCCTGATTGCGTCAGTGTCGGTGGTCGTTACTGCAGGTGCTTGGTGACGGCGCAAGTGCACGGACCTGATCAGCGCTTATAACTGTCATAACGGGACACCGGAAATGGACGCGGCGGTCGCGTGCCACTCTACTGAGCCGCCTGTGCTTAAGTCGGACTCGAGAGCTACCGACCGAAAAGACAGCCGCGGTGACACGGAGCCTGCCGCAGCGCGAGGAGGGGCGAGTGAGCCGAGCGCGAGCCTCCAGCAGCAATCGACAGATTGCCGGAGTTCGGCCAGGCGCAGGTTCATCCGCACCAACTTGTGGTTCTCAGAGTCGGAAGATCACGGTTTGGAGACTCCGGAATGCGGCGACAGCATCAGCACCGGAATCACCCGCCCCGTCGGCAACGCGCGCAGAAATCGGTACAGAAAGACCTCGAGCGCGGGAAGTCCAGTAAGGACCGAAAACTGCACCGACGCACAGGGACAGAAAAGCGAGGCCGAGCAAAAGGAAGACCCCGTCGCCTCGAGCACTGCCGGGAAGGACGAGCACGGGCACACGGAGGAGGAAGAGGATGAAGAAGAGGAAGCCGGGATGACGGCAGTTAGCACTTCTCCCAGTGGCCGCTTCCTCAAGTTCGACGTAGAGCTCGGCAGAGGCTCATTTAAGACCGTGTATAAGGGCCTGGACACCGAGACATGGGTAGAGGTGGCGTGGTGTGAACTTCAGGTGAGACAAAAATGAAAATAAAATCCGATTTCATGTGAAAATGTAGTCTATTACGTCATGTGAACAAAATAAAAAAGAAAAAGTAATGAAAAGAAAAGAAAAACCCTCTGATTAATAATAATAATAATAATAATAATAATAATAAAATAAACGTAACAGGAAATACTAGCACCTAACTATTTAAGACTAAAAAGAAGAACAAGAAAAAAGAATACAAAAATTATTTAAAAGTATGAAATAAAAAATAAAGAAGGAAATACAAGCTGAACATTTCTGTTTTAATGTCAAGTTACAGTTTTGAAAAGGGATCAGATGAAATACTACTTTTTGTACTTAGAGACCCATTCAATACACAGGTATGTAATTATACAATAAGTTATAAGCCTATAAGATATATGCATGATTAATATCCTAATTTCTTTGTTTGTAATGTAGTATAAACATATTCTCTCATGCATTATGGGAGTCTCTACTGTGTCCCAAGGCTTTTACGTTAATTAGAATAAACATAGGTCTGAAATAAACAAAAGCAGACTTTTGGTGAAAGATTTCTAGAAAGAAAAGAAGTTTATAAGTTGTAATGCAGTGTATGAAGCAGTGTACTCTGGAGATTTTGATCCAGCAGCAATGTGATGAACGCTCTGTCCAATGGCATTGAGGCGTCTCAGTCACGATGGTTATTCAGACCCAATCAGTGTTGAACAGTGCTTATAAATACTGATATCAGACTGATAGCTGCTGGCTATTTTTACCCCCAGGACTCTGAGAGGTGAAGCGCACAGCATCGTATCATCTTGCTAAGACTTCTATACTTCCTATAAATCCCTGAACCATCAGATTTATTGTAACATCCAAGTACAGGTATTGTTTAAATGTAGAAAGAGGAACTGAGCCTGTTAATGATGTCATTATACAGTCAGCTTATTTCTCTGATCACATCATCTCCTGCAGCAGCTGGTTCAGCTGAGGTCAAGGGAAATTGAACGTTTTGTTCTAGAGCAACAAAAGACCCCCATGTGACTGTATGCTAATGAGGGCCAATTAGTATATTCCCCCAATGCCATCCACCCAAGTTAGCTTTCATTTCTTGTTATTAATACTAGCATGATTTCTGTAACACACAGAGCACAGGGTGTTGGACATCGAGTGGATTTACAGTACTGTCTTTTACAGAAAAACCTTAGAGTCATAGTGCATGTAACTGACAGTGTAATGGCAACCTTCAGTAAAGCAACAGTTCACACTCGTCTTTAAAAATCTCATCAACTGGAACACAATAGTTCAGCATTTTCAGCGCATATTTAACGGCATGCTTGTGTCCGTAGCTGAGTGATCAGTTTTTTTATTTTGGCTAATATCTCTGCTTATTATTACACACTGACAGCAGACCTACATGAACATGATGAAAGTTGTTTTATTTAGTGCTGTTAATTTTCTCTCATATTGTTAGCATTTGTGTCTTTAAGAGAGTTATCCAGTATTTGGCATTTTTAATTGAAATGTGTTCAACGGATTAAAAAAGGCTTAAAATAAGGCTTAAAATAGCCCGTGATAAATGTATTGTTTATTCCAGTTTTGGTGCAGATGTTGGAAACTTGTCAAATCCTCTCAAAATGTTTCGGCATATTGGCAACCCATGGTATTTATTTATTAACATTTGACATTTACACACAACTCTGCACACTGTACAGCTGAAACATGGGACTCAAAATGTGACTGAAAATGTGATGTGAATCTCTGTTTTGGGGGTGGGGTTTAGCAAAGGGTTTTAAAATATGAGAAATGTAGAAATATGATGCTCGTTGACTTTTCCAGTCTGAAACATCCCCAGGGCTGGGCAGTTTTTCCAGTCTGAAACATCCCCAGGGCTGGGCAGTTACCATTTTTTTACTATTTTCAAACATCATCTTGAGTATGAGTGTTTGCTGTGAGTTCTAGGGTATTGATCTGCATATTAGACTCCTGAGAGGAATACTGAGTGTTTCCACAGATACAGACTCCTCTGGAGGGAAAGAAAGGAGAAAGGGTTGACACACACACAGACACACACACACACACACACAAGGCAACAGGCAGTTAGACAAAGAGAAACAGAAGGGAGGAAGCATCCAGGATGTAAATAATAGTGTGCTGCAACACAGCCATGCTGCTGTCCATCTCTTAGTCCTGTTTAAATCCAATAATCCATAATACATGCTGCCACAACTCTCTTTACACATCTGACAAATCTCTGAACTATCTGTCATTTTATTACCAATCTGTACTATTATCATCCTACATATGAGTTGAACTGTTTGTCCTTGTATAACCTGGGGTATATGGGTGAGGAGAAAGACTCAGGGGCAGGAGGAATTTCAGCAGAGCTCAGGGCTCACTTTTATTTCTTAGCAGCTTTTCAGCATACATAAAAAACTCAGCCAAAACATAAACAAACAAAAAACAACAACCCACTACTGGCAGCCTAAAAGGGCCATCACAGCTTTTGACAAATAGCTCTTTGCTGCATTCCAATCTGTGTGTGTGTGTGTGTGTGTTGCTAGCTCTGCTAACCATTCCACTATCCCTCTCAGAATCACAGCAGTAATAAGATGCAGGTGAGAATCCTTATACGTTACCTGCCAATTCAGCCCTCCTCCTTTCTATCTGCATCCGATCCTGGACCACGCCCCTTTCTGGCACAGTCCAGATCCTGGAAGGCAGGGTGACTTAGCAAGTTAGAGTTTCTAGAGCAGAGCATTCGCTCAGTGGAGATTGCATTACCCCCAATATATTGTGTGTGCTTTAATATTTTATTAAAACCCATTGTACTAAAAGTAATTTATTTTATATTATGCCAAAAGAAAACAATTAGTTATGAGATTATTTCATTCCCAAAAATAAAATGTCTTAAACAGGTGACTTGAAACCTTGAAACAGGTCAGTGTATATATCTAGCCAAGTTCAAGTGCATGATGGGAAAGTAGTTTACTGAGGTTGCGTACTCATGTGCAGTGTTTAATTGGTTTGAATAAGACCCTGGTTTCTTCTCCCCTTAAGTACAGTTTTTTAAGCAGATGAGAACAGATCGTTCCTACTTGGGTCCAAGTGCGTTTTAGCAAAGTGGACCCGGGCTAGAGAACTCTAGTGCTCGCCGGATTTGATTGCAATGAAAAAGCCATTTGGCTCTGGACTGCAGGACATAAACCAAACATGCCATGCGTTTTTGTTTGCAGTAGTTTTGTTTTGTTTTTTGAGCTGTGAGAAACAAACTGAGCCAAAGCTGTAGTGCTGCAGAAAACGCCATGTGTTCTGGAGACTGGAACTAATGAACCACTAACCAAAATAAACACTGGACATGATACAAAATGCTGTGTTTAAATAGCACCATCTGAGTGTTCTTGGTGCTTGGCAGACTTTAGTCATTTCTACTCACACTTGCTGTGGTTTGTTTATTCTTATCTTTTGCTGTATTTCTGATTGATGAATGAAAGAGTTTCATGAGAACGTTTTCAGTCCTTTACACACCCTTTAATTAAAATATACGCCTTTTTCGTTTGCTTAATCATGTGCAGAATGAAAACAAACCAAACCAAAGAGCACACAAACCAAAAATTTTAACATCAGACCATCGCAGAACAGACCTTATTTAGAAGGTGAATCATTTTCTGTATTGCAGTGATGATGACATAGTGGTGTGTGTGTGGTGCATGTATGAGGTGCAACCTCATTTCTAGATTAGACTACAGTATATTTTGTCCACTTAACTACAACTGTAGTACACATACCTACACAGTGGTTTTGTGAGCACAGTACAGTCTAAACAAGTTTGCCTACATTTTAAACATGAATTACTGACATTTCCTTTATTCCACTTGTCTGGAGCCTTTTGTGATTAGATTTGGATTGATGGCTGTGTGTGTGTGTGTGTGCGCGCGTGTGCGTGTGCGGATATATCTGATTTAATTGTCTGCACTGGTTCAGAAGATTTCATACCACGTGAACAAGCTGAAAACCCAAGATGTGCAGACATGCTGGATAAAGCTCACTGCAGAGACAGCAAAATATGCTGACTTAAGCTCCAGGATTTGGAATAAGAGAGAGAGAGAGAGAGAGAGAGAGACTTCATGTTCATTATCATAAGTAGCAAAACACACACACACACACACACACTTATCATAGGGATTGCTGCAGTTTAGTGTCCCTTGGAAATCAAGATTAGTTTCTCTCTTAAGTCTCAAGTCAGTGAGAAGCTTCTTTAGAGGATCAAGTTTAAAAAACCAGTCTTATTTGTGGCCCCTAACCTGAGACATTGTTGTTGTTATTGTATTCATCTAATTTGGATTTATTTGAGTTATTCAGATTGCAGTTTGGTTTTGGTTTCAGTAAACACACACTGATTAGATATTCTTTATATAGCCCTGCAATGTGGAATTTGCAATCATGGTTTGGATTTAATCACAGCCAATTCACATTCCTCCCACTTTTTCCTCTTTATGAAGTCATATGGAGGTGTGGAGAACTGAGAATTTGACTGCTTGTAGTGAACTCTGTGGGATTTTTTTTACAACTTTAATTATAAATGACACTCCTCCAGTGTGTATTATCAGAACACCCTCATTCATTGCGGTGGTACAGGGGTGGCCGGGGGGGGGGGTGTTAGTGGCCCAGCAGATGGTAAGTAATACGCAAAGTCATTTCAGGTGAGCAGACGCATCACAGTTATAAGGGTGCTGATACAGATAGAGCATAGTGTGCAAGTGCAGCTCTTGGCACTCAGTGTTGGTAAGTAAAAGCTGCTCAGAGCACATCACTGAGGTTCTAAAATAACACAAAGACTATGACTTTGAAACTACTGGGTTATGGTATAGTTGGTATATAGATGGTATGTTTCAGATACTGAACATGTTGCTCAGTGCGATATGGAAAAAATGCATCCGTAATTTGAAACCACAGAAATGTTAACCAATCTACATGAATTGTTTTCTGTATTGTTTTCTTGGATTAAACTTTATAAACAATCTAAATAGTTTTACATTTTTCAAATAACAACACTATATCAAGCAGCATTTGTGTTCATCTTGCCCAAAAACTAGCCTAGCATTAGCCCTTCTTTCCACTTTTTGTACGACAAAAAAAAAAAAACATATAGCAAGAGATGTGTGCATTTAATAACACTAATACTGTTCCAGTGAGTGTGGAACAGATGGAGATGGTTTAACGTAGTTTCAGCTCCTCCTGCAGCAGTAGAGGACATGTACCAACATATTGATCGATAATGAACTCTCTCACTCCTGCTCGCCAGTCAGTGACTCGACGTTAAAACATATTAGATCTAGACACAGATCTAGGGTCAGTTTTAGCATGTCCTGCTAAAATTATTGACAAAGATCGGAGCTGATTCCAGATCATCCACAGAATATGGGATTCAGAGATTGTGGCCATGTTTAATAGCCTATTAATATATACGTTATTCTAAAGCTTAAAGATATAGTTCGAGAAAGAGATGTTAGAGGAATTTATGCATAAACATGGCTCACTTTGTATAAGAGAGAATATGTACACGAGTTTCAACAGCATAGGGTTGTATAAAAAAAACATATAACTCTTGACCATTGCCTGTTTTTTTTCCTCCAGTATAAGTGTATTGTGAGTAGCTGTAAAACATTGTAATAAGGGTGCATTTGTTGTTTATTTATTATAACGCAGCAGTTTCTCCCCACAAACCCCCAACATTTTATAGCAGTTTTTATAGGCTTGTTTTGCAGTGATTGCAACTTTTTTTGCCACATCAATTTCTCCTTCTCTTTTTCCAAACATGTCTCAGGACCGTAAACTATCTAAAGTGGACCGGCAGAGGTTTAAAGAGGAGGCGGAGATGCTGAAGGGTCTCCAGCACCCCAACATTGTCCGTTTCTATGACTTTTGGGAGTCTCCTGTCAAAGGAAAGAAGTGCATCGTCTTGGTCACTGAACTAATGACGTCAGGCACTTTAAAAACGTGAGTCTCGGAGCTTTGAAAAATAAGGAGATATAAAAATACTCCAAATTGTTTCATTACACTTATTGTTTGCGATTTGTAACGATTCAGCTGTGTTTTTTGGGGTGAAAAACATATTATTTTAGGAGAACAATAAATAACATCAATAATTATTCATGAAAAATGAGACATTGAGATAGAGTTACAGCAAAGCAACCAGTATCAACCAGAGGTAAAGCTACTCATCTGAAGCTTTTGCTTCATTTTTGACTAAATAGTTTATTTCTGGTTGTATTGACTATGCAGTGCCTGACACTTATGAGAATTTTTGTGCCATGAGAATGAGAACTTTTTTCACTGAAGCATTCATTTAGTTTTTGGACAGAAAAAGAGCACTGGTTTCAGATCCTGAGCTCTTGATAGTTGTCAAGTTGAAATGCTTGACAGTTATGCAGCTGTAGGTACTGTGTAGTGGTCCAGGCAAAAACTTAGCAGATAAAATAATTTTAGTTTTCTATATGCAATATCTCTATTTTAAGCATGCAGTATCTCTGTACATATATTTCACCAAACTAACATAGAAGTGTTTTTATTTTGGCTAATTTGTAACCTTGCTTTGGTATCCACCTGCTAAAATCATGTTGTATATGTAGCCAGTATAAAATTTGCTATGATTAAAGAATGATTAAAGTGAATCTGCCTGTAGATGTTTAAACCCTTGCGAGGTAAATGTGATTTCCTTACTCACTGAATGTCATGCTTTGATCAATTTGTTTCAGAGCTGTGTGTCATGGTGAAACAGCAATACTGTAAGCCTAATCAATACAGACTGTAATCGGATACCTGTGATATTCCTGCACAAACTTTTAAATCCAGTTCTCTCGCTTTTCACTTTCGGGGGTAACTAGACTTTAAAATGCTGGAAGAGTGCCCAGTGATGGGGTTACACAAAGATCTAACAAATCAACATGGTGAACTCAAGATTTGATAGCGCTGTCTGCTGCAGGTACTTGAAGCGTTTCAAGGTGATGAAGCCGAAGGTGCTGCGTAGTTGGTGCCGGCAGATCCTCAAGGGTCTTCACTTTCTGCACACACGCACACCTCCTATCATCCACCGAGACCTAAAATGCGACAACATCTTCATCACAGGCCCCACAGGTTCAGTTAAGATTGGGGATCTGGGCCTAGCTACACTCAAGAGGGCCTCCTTTGCCACAAGTGTCATTGGTAATAATCTTCTAGGCCTTTATGTCATTATTTATTGGATAAAATTACATCTTATAATACAGACCAATAAAATGTTACTATTTTAAACATTTCTTAACAAGACAATATCATTCTCTTTATTTATCGTTCCTCTACTATTATTTTTAAAACCATAAAAAATTAAATTACAATTAAAGGTTTATTTCTGATGTTGTTAGGCACTCCAGAGTTCATGGCTCCTGAGATGTATGAAGAGCACTATGATGAGGCGGTAGATGTCTATGCATTTGGCATGTGCATGCTGGAGATGGCCACATCTGAGTATCCATACTCTGAGTGCCAGAACGCTGCTCAGATCTACCGCAAAGTCACCAGTGTGAGTTACATTTGCTAAAAAGCTAAAACTGGTTCAGCTTGCCAGAATTTTGCATTTCCTCCAACCTCAGGGCTTGTATTCAGTTGTGCTGTTCTGCAGCATTTTTAAAACAGACCAACACTGATTTTAAATGTCAGTGCAAATTTTAGCTCAATGCAGCATTTTAATTGATACCTCCAGAGACAGTGTTCACAGTACGTTTTTATCCATTAAATGCATCTAACTACAAAGCATCAAATTTGTAGAGAAAAGCTCCAGATTTTTAGATGCCAGCACCAACAGGTTTGCATTTCTGTTCAGATATTTGTGTGGTCAGATAAATTGACTCATTGCATGATTCTGCATTATTATTATATTTAAGACATAATGTGCTAAAGAATAGAAATGTAGATATAGATAAGGAATAAACAATAATACATGCATTATAATAAAAGCATGATAGTGCATTTCAGTTGCCTGTTGTACTGGTTTCTGCACAGGGGGTCAAGCCAGCCAGTTACACTAAGGTCACCGTCCCAGAGATTAAGGAGATCATAGGGGAGTGTATCCGCTATCACTGGGAAGAGAGGTGAGAGCACACATGAACAGGTTTACCATAGCCTATTGATTCCTACATATGATTGATGGAAAAATTGGAGAAAGGTACTTGATTTAATCTAAGCACTAATATTAAATAGAAGATTTTTTTTCTACTTTGTATTTCATGCTCTAATTGTGTTTGTATGCATAGGTGTGTGTGTGTGTGTGTGTGTGTGTGTGCGTGTGCATTTTGATGTTATATGCTTTAATTTTCCCTCATTTGAATGAAGTATGGCATGTTATCAAGTGTGATAGACAAATGCTGGTCTACATCAGTATCAAGTGGCCATTTATTGCCTGTTAAAATAAAACCTTATAGGTATATTGGATTTCTAAAGAAAAAGATAAAGATCCAATAGCATCACTCTTCTCTTTCCCCAGATACTCCATTAAGGATCTGCTGAATCATGCCTTCTTTGCAGAGGACACTGGCGTCAGGGTAGAACTCGCAGAGGAAGATGATGGCAAGAAAACGTCGATTGCACTCAGGCTTTGGGTGGAGGACCAGAAAAAGCTGAAAGGGAAGTACAAGGACAGTGGTGCAATCGAGTTCACCTTTGACCTAAAAAAAGAGGTGCCAGAGGCAGTTGCACAAGAAATGGTAAGCATATTTCTATTAAAGTTTCACTATATGCTCTGTCCAAAAACTAACCTATTGTTTTTTTTATATAGTAAAATTATGGGGTAAAATTATCTAAAAATTATCTAAAAATGCTATTTTTCCCCCCTTCAGGTTGACTCTGGTTTGTTCCTGGAGAGTGACATGAAGATTGTTGGCAAGTCAATCCGGGACCGTGTAGCTCTCATAAAATGGCGTAGGGAGAGGACCATCTCTAGAGGCAAGGGCGAGACTGAAAAGGTCACTGAGGACCATGAACAGAATGTGCCTCAGGATCCATCTCTTAAGTTGACACAGAGTACCATGGCTGATGCTCGTACAGAGCCTGGGGATCACGACAGTGAGTCAGTCAACCTCTCTAGTGGCCCCACCAGTTCAACTACATGTGAGCAACTGCTATGGATAGCACGAGTCTTTATCCTGATCTCTAATGACTTGACAATCAGGCAAATCTTTAATATTGTCACAAGAAAACCAATCAGCATAAATTACATTATCTCAAAACTAATTCTGGAATTGTCAAGGTTAAAATTTAAATTGTTAAAGCAATAACACACACCAGTGAGGGTACTACTATGTGCTGTAAGGACATAGGGAAAAGAACCATTCTTAAACAGGCCTCAAAATGTCATACTCCAGTTTTACATAATCAGGGAATCAGCCGAATGATAATCACTGAACCTTCAAACAACCATTCACCCATAGCTGATTTGTCCAGAACTGCGATAACTGATCTAGACTTCCATTTGGACTACAGATAATTGAAGATATATGCTTACATTTTATATTAAATTGCATTATTGCACCTAAGTGCTATTGTGTAGTCAATTTTTTAAATAAAATTATTCTTTTCCATTCACCTCTGCAGCAGACAGCGTTGCCTGCCCTGCAGCAATCTCAGATGCTTTGAGCAACCAGCACAGCATAATTTACCAGTCATCATCTGAGCCCTTCACCACTTCCCAGAAGGTCCTCAGTCCACCATTACAGCTTATTTCTGAGTTACATCATGTAACCCAACCACAACTAACAACTCAGCTTCATCAGGAGGTCCAAAACCAGATCACCGCTCACCTGCATTCAACACAATTATCTATTGCTCAGTATAAGCAAGAGATCATAAAACAACTTGTGGATCCTAAAGATCCCACTGTCCAGCTGCAACAGCCCACAGCTCAGTTACATCAAGAAGCCCAACAGCAATCTGTTATACATCTCCACCACGGAGAACAGCAAAAGCAAAATGCTGGTCAGTTACTCCAGGGGATCCAGCCACAGGTTATTCAACAAAAACCCACAGTGCAGCACCATCATGTGGCCCACCCTCAACCTTCAACACAGTGCCAACAGGAGGCTCTACCACAACCTGTAGCACAGCTATATCAAGGAACTTATCAGCAGCCCACTACTTCAATACAACAAGGAGCCTTCCTGCAGCCCTCTGTACTAAACCAGAGTCTTTACCAGTCACATCCAGTAAGTATGTTTAAACTTAAATTCCATAACATAATGCAATTACAATCTGCACATGGCAATGTACTCTAAATGACTGTCCTTATTTTAAACATTTGCATATTTTGTTTATGCATGATGGATATGTCCTCATGTCTAATCTTTTACTGACTGCTCAGAGACATGCCAGTGAATCCCAGGGTTTTCTTTTGAACCTAAGGAGCAGGATTGGTACTAGATGTGGCAGTGCCTCTGTTCTGAACACATTACAGAGGAAAACCCACTGGCACACTCATTCAAAGCCACTGCCACAGCCAGTCTGCAGTTGCCCAAAATTACAGCAATTTCACACAGAGTCAGTCTTTTTTTTTACTAGTGCATTTACAGCATCTCAGTCACAACAGAATACACTGACATTTGAAAATGTTTCATCAACTGAGGCTGTACTGTTTCCTCATGGATGCAAGCCTCAAAATGATTTAGTCAGTTCTAACACACAGGTACATGCCTATTACTCTGCACATAGACATTCCCTTACACCATGTTGTTCACATAACCGCCAAGCTGGTCTTGCTTTGTTGCTCACTGCAGAGAGGAACAGAGGATCCCTTGAATCCCAGTCTCCCTCTTCCTGTTACTCACCAATCCACCAAAACCAAGCCCTTATTTCTGGTTTACCCCCATTGTGTTTGCTTCACTCAGTGCAACCTACCTCAATCACCTCCATCCATGCATGACTACATCTCCTTACAATATATCTCTGCCCTCCCAGGAACTTGTGACTTCAACATCTCCTATTCATCAGACAGTAAAATTTGCAATGCACATCAGTGCTCCATCTACTGAGCATAAAAAACACTCTTGCTTTGGTCAGGTTCAATTAAAGTCACCACTTCCAGAATCTGACATTTCCATGGACATACTGAGCCCTTCAATATCACCAATATCATCAATACCACAGGTTCCTCCCTCTACTGAGAACATGTCCTCATCATCATCTAGTGAGCTGAGGTCACCACTTAGCTCATGCTCTTCGGGCCTGCCCCTATTTCCTATGGCTTCGCAGTCCTGCACGAGCAGGGATTCTCACCTTATTCACAGTTTACATAACATTATCAGTCACCATACCAGCTCCCTTGTTCTGATGGAAAGAACTGCAAGGCAGCCAAGCAGTAGCCATGGAAGTGTCACCATATGTAATCCTCTACTTAATGACATTAAAAGCCTTGGATCATCACCCACCACACAACACAAGGCTCCTGACACACCACTGTATGTTCTTGGCAGCAAGGATGGACAAGATTTTATGGTATGTCAGAAAATGGACACACTGCCCTTGATCCCAGAAGAGATCTCCTGTGCAGGGCTGATACCTCTAATACTTCCACATTGCTTGGCTAAGCTCAAGGTGCCTCCCTTTTAAATGTTCCAGAATTGCTTTGGCTTTGCAATTTCACCTTTAAAAAGTTTACTAATCCCAACAGAGTACTATCCTTATTAATTGGGTGGAAAAGGGTAAATTGCCTTTCACAACATTATTTTTACAACTCTGAAGTGCATGATATCTCAAAGGAATTTTTGTACTGGAATTTAATCTATTTGTCAAGAAGCTATATACATATATTTCTAAATAAATGTAAAGTAAAAAAAAAACTGTCAAAAAGTGCAGAAACTTTTAAAGCAATAAACAGCAACTGGTGAAAGACTGCAAATTACCCTCAAGTAACCATTCTTCCCAGTAACTTCCCTTGAGTATCATCTTGACTCACTGCTCTGAGTACTGTAGTTTAACCCTGTTGTTTTCTTTTTTTTTTGCTTTTTTCTGTCTATGGCTATAGCTAATAATTTATTTTATTCCATCAAAATAAACACTGCTACATCTCTTCAAATTCTTGCTTTTGTTCATACATCCTACTAATGTGGAATTAATTATTAGCAACAGCTACAATCTTAGAATAAGCATTTTTAGATGTCTAATAATGCATTTCTCAATTGTAATGTTTAAGAATCACTTGCTTGTCATTTTTTTCTTATGTTTTTTTAGCCTTCTGCTAAACTGATTCAGCCTCAGACTATATCAGCGCCAGCGACCCCAGCAGCAACTGCACCACAAGGACAGGAGGTGAGGTTACATTGTTCGGGCTAATTTAATAAACACATCTATTTCCACCTTACTGCCCAGGTCATTCAAACTAAATGTATATGTATTATGTTTTTTTTGTGGTGGTGTCCATAACAAGTAACTTTATCTTTGCTTTCATTGTGTAGTGGCTTAGTATTTTAATTTAGCTTGTTCTTTTTTGTGTTTTTATTTCTCTTAGTTTCACCTCTATCTCCATCCTGCAGCTTTCCTGTCCCAGGTAGATCTACCTGCTCAGATCTGTAGACATGTCTACATCTTGTTGTTAAGCTTTCAGGCATTGGCTCTTGGATCTTCGCGTAAATTATGGCCTACATCTTCAATCCCTAAAATAATTAGCTATCCTTATGGGACATCCACTACCATGACCTTGACTGAGTTGTTGGAGATAGATACTTGCATGTAAAGGAGTACTTAATTCCAAAAAGTGCTAACATTAATACTTAATAAAATGTAGTAGAATTCTGTTTCTTTTGCTGATGTCCATGTTAGCACTTTTGGAAGAAGAGTTCCTTTAAAACAAATAGTTGTTGTTGGTCGTTGTTAAGAAAGTCACAAGCTGATCACTGTGAAGGTAGTTTCACAGGACTCATCTCAGTCTCTCGTTTCTAGACATTATCAAATCTGCAGCCAGTTGTGGAGTCGACTTCTGAAGGACAGGCACATCCTCAGCATCTACATCAACCAGGTTCTGCTATGCTCAGCACTGCACCGCCTTCTCAACCACAGCAGACTGTTCATGCTACACCCCTACTTCAGCCTCTTCAGATTTCCACTCAAGTATGTAACTTGTTCTTAATCACTAGGTGAATCCTTCTAACAAGTGTCGTTAAATCTTTAGTTAGCAGTTTTTGTAAGTTGCATTATTTTTGCTTCCTCAGTTCTCTTCACCGTACTCCGTTATGTCAACAGTGGGCACTCCTGCCAGAAGTGAGGCAGTAACAATTTCCTCCATACCATACAGCACCCCCTACCCCAATAGCGCTCCTCCAGTACCTCCATCCTACTACTCTCCCAGTCCAGCCCATGTCCCACTACCTCTTGCAGCTACACAGAACATAGCATCCATACCTGGAGCAGGTACACCCCAAACCCCTTTATCTGCTCCTCTGGGACCAATCCTGGGTATAGCTATTTCTCCTTCCCTCATACCACCACTACAGCAGGTGTACCCTTCTGTTCTTCCACCAGAGGGCTCTCTCCTTCAACCCCAACCCACCCTGTCCTCTATGCCCATTTCTCATACATTGCTGCAGCCATCGTCCTCCTTTCCTCCACAAGAGTCCTGCATCTCTGCACCACCTGCACAGGTACATACTATCTTGTCTAAGTTGTCTAAGATAATGTAAACTGATGTCAGTGTATGATCATTCATATACAACAATCAAGTACATGTCAGGACATCAGAAGATAATGTCCTATGTCTATTTGAGCAAAGCTCTACATTTGCAGAAGGTTTCTATTAAGATGAATAGAATTCTACATCTGAATAGTGGCATAGTTGCATGAGTTCAGGATTGACCAGAAACAGTAAACAAATAAGATTTTATATTGAGAATGAATCAGTTATGAGTTTAGGTGAAACAGTGGACTGAAGTGTAGGGGGGGCAATATTGATTGTAATGCTCTTTTTCTACATAGGATGAAACTCTGGGACATGCACATGCAGAACCAACACAGATGAAGTTTCTTCCACACAGAGAAGAACCAAATCAAGAATTTACTGCAGCGAGTTGTGGTCGGTGTTGTACTTTTGAAAAAAACAAACAAACAAACAAACAAAAAAAAAACATATGCTCTGTATGAATCAAGTATTATTTTTTCGTTATCTGCAGGTGAAAGTTGCACTGATCCAAGCAATATTCAGCAGATCCAGGAGACAGCATCTGTATTCATTCCTCCTACATCTGACCTAATCCATGAGGTAAAATCCATTACTGTCACATTGACAGAGAAGCATAATATCAGCACACTGTCAAAACACTGTACCACTAAGGGGGAGGGAATATGGTGTTCAGATCAGACATTTTCAACCTTTTGGGACCCTTTCACTGTCGGCTTGTTTATTCCAGTGTTTCACAAATGACAGAACTCACAAATTCCAGTTTAGACAAATTTATATAAGTAGCCAATGGGAAAACACTGAAATTGTCATGTTTATGTTGTAGGAGTCAGTACCGATGCCACTCCCCATCTACACATGTGACAGGTAGCTATCTTTAAACCTCTGTTTAAATCTTCTCTGTTGTACAGTTATTTTTTTCCTACAGCAGTTATGTGTCTGAATGTCCTCATGGCTGAAGCTTATGGCCCTTGTGGTTGTTCTCAGTTTGAATTCAGATGCAGCTTCAGGTAAAGAAATGAGTGATAGTTATGATGGAACCATTAGTGGAGGAAAAGGTGATGGGAAACCCCGAAGACATCATCGCAAGTCTGCTCGTACCCGTTCGCGACAAGAGAAGACCAGCAAACCCAAACTGAGCATTCTCAATGTGAGTGTATTGTATTTTCCAATTTTTGGTTGTGTATTGATGCCCTCTGCTTACTGTTTGCTCCCTGTCTTTCCTTCTCATGTAACTAGGTTTGTGATACAGGTGATAAAATGGTGGAATGCCAGCTAGAAACCCATAACCACAAAATGGTGACATTCAAATTTGATTTGGATGGTGATGCACCAGAGGAAATAGCAACATACATGGTCAGGGGATTAGTTTAATTTTTTTGCATGTAGCAAATGGATATCACTTCATTTGTTTTTGCCATACCAGAAGTACAATGCATGTTATCTCCTAGGTGGAGAATGGCTTCATTCTACCCATAGAGAAAGAGATCTTCATTGACCAGCTAAAAGACATTGTGGACAAAGCTGAGGACATGTTGAGTGAGGATGTAGAGGGGGAGAGACCAGGTGCCCTGAGGGATACTCCGCTTCAAGGCAGCTCCCCTGGAGGAACGGGGGATGAGGTGAGTAGATACATAAAAGGTGAAAGTCTGAACTGTGTAAGCAAAACCCTACTGTTTAAAACCAAAAAGATAAATATGCAAGTTAAAAAATTAATAATTTGATTTTATTGTTTGTCTGAGGTTATCCAGAATCTGAAAGGACCGAAAGATGGTGCCCCTCAGCCTGTGTATCAGCAGAATGGTACATTTTCTTCTTTAAATGGGCTCACTCATCAAATGTACTAAAGTATTTGTTCAAGGATTCTACATAAAACCTTTAAGGGCACCGTGTGGCCAAATATGAATGGACAAATAATAAAACCAGTAAGGTTTTTGTAAGATAGACTTATTTTTTTTCTGTTATGTACTGCCATGGATAAAGATCTTTAATTTCTCTCTAGTTACACTATTTTGAAACAGGGTTTCCAACTAAATGACTTCCCCACCAGTAACTAATTAGATCAGAAACCCCACCCAAGACCTCCTTGATTTTTAACAAACATGGGAAAACATTTTGTATTTTTTTTATAAACTGAGGGCCAAAGTCATCACTTTGTTGCTCTAGAATGAGTGTTTGTTAATGACGTACAGTATGTAGAACTACTACATTTGTCTGACATAACCTACCAGAAATGCATCTGTAAAACATGCCAGTCATTTTGATAGCAGTCTTTTTTGGTTTGGCCCTGTAGTGCTTCATACTGGTAAGAGATGGTTCATAATCTGTCCTGTGGATGAGCCGAGTGTCAGCCAGGATGTATCCTCAGAGGGAGCTACAGCTACACCACATACAAGTGGACTGAGCGATGGCACTGCGCCAAGTCAGGCTGCTGACAGTAGCACAGCTCAGCCAGTGGAGCACTGCACTGCACCTGCTTCTACAGGTAATGTCAGGTTCCCATAAATCCTAAAAAGCAAGGCTGAGGTGCATTTGTTATGCTGCCTTTTTAAATCCAACTGATGTCCAATCCAAAAGTTTTTCTTCACCGAAACATGTTTTAATACCATAGCACCTTTGATTCAATTTTCTATAGCAGCAGCTTTGCTATAACAGTGACTACAAGCCGTTAGATTACATTAATGCTCTCATTCAATAAGTTAATGCTGTGCTCTAATTATAAACTACGGAAGCCCAGAGAGGCCATGTGATATTATAATTTTTGCTTTTGTTTTCTCGTGATCACGACTTAATTTTCTCGTGATCTCGAGATAATCAGAACCGCGGTGAAGTTAGTTTGATATTCGGACATTAGACAGACATTCGGAAGCGGTAGTTTAGGGACCGTCCACAGGGTACACCTCTTTGTATCCCAAAGAATCTCTTCTTTTATTTTTATTTTAATTTCTATTTTTAAAAAACACTATTTCTTCAATAGCTTCTAGGTCATGTGACCCTGTGACCCAAAACTAGTACTAAAATGATCTACTTGGACACCTCCACAGGGTACACCTCTTTGTTATTCCAAAAATGTCTTCTTTTATTTTTATTTAAAAAAAAAAACACTATTTCTTTAATAGCTTCTGTCATGTGACCCCGTGACCCAAATCTGGTACTAAAACAATCTACTTGGACACCTCGACAAGGTACACCTCTTCTTATCCCAAAAAATGTCTTCATTGATTTTTATTCATTTGTTTATTTTCTTCATTTGTTTAACTCCTTTCTTATATAAATAAACAAGTCATTTTTATCACGATTACACACCGTTTTTTATTGTTATTACACAATAGTCTTCTTAAACACACAAGCAGCGTTTCCATATTTTTTTTCTGGCTGTTTGAAGCTGCAAAGTGCCACACTGGACCTGTTGAGATAATTTGATATATTTCATATTACACATACACACACACACACACACACACACACACATACATATATACAGATGTGGCATTTAAGAATGCGCGTCAGAGGGACAGGAATCCCGCGGCGACTTGTGCGGCATTGTGTGTGACGCTCTCGCGCAGGAAAGACGAGACCAGTAGGCGGCAGTCGTGTTTCATGTACATTGAAATCGATCAACATAACGTGGCTCTGCGGAGAGCAATTGGCGTATGATATCAAAGTACCACAAAAGCTATTTAAAAGCATTATCCATTATTTTAGTACTAGTTCTGGGTCACATGACATAGAAGCTATTAAAGATATAGTGTTTTTTTTTAATAAAAATTAAAATAAAAATAAAAGAAGAGATTTTTTGGGATACAAAGAGGTGTACCCTGTGGAGGTGTTCAAGTAGATTATTTTGGTACTAGATTTGGGTCACAGGGTCACATGACCTAGAAGCTATTGAAGAAATAGTTTTTATTTATTAAAAAATAAATTAATAATAGCAAATTAATTCACATGATACATAATTAATACTATCAATTCATTCAATTTTCATTTATAAATAAACAAATGCTGTTTGCAATGCCGCATGTCATAGGAAGAAATTAGAATAACTGGGGAACGTAGTCAGTTAAGTAACAAGTTTCACATTTCAGTCGTACAGAAATTTGTTGACGGCCCCTAAACTACCGCTTCCGAATGTCTGTCTAATGTCCGAATATCAAACTAACTTCACCGCGGTTCTGATTATGTCGAGATCACGAGAAAACAAAAGCAAAAAAAATAATATCGCATGGCCTCTCTGGGCTTCCGTACTAAACAGATTTAAAATCATGTTAATTAACAAAGATATAATGTCTAATCATTGATATGGTGAAGTTTTCTGTTAGGAGATGCTTAATAAACATTTACAAACGGATGATGTCACTCCTTTGTAAAATGAGCAATAAGAGGTAAAGCTCTAACTTTGTGGATCAACACAGGAAAATCTAAAGTTGACTTTTTAAATATAACTATAAAGCGAAAACAGGTAGGATGTTATATATATGAAAATAAATAAGTATGTCTCTGTCACTGCTTGATCTAAACACCCAACCATTATTATCCTATTATAGTGTTTTATTCCTTGCTTATTTGCACATCCTGTTTATTATTGTTTAGATTCAACAGGTTATGCCACAGCTCCTCCATCTGGTGGCAGTGATGCTCATGGATTCAGCCCACTGTCTCTGAATACCATAGACCCCTTATCCTTGGTTCCACTCTCTGCCACCCTGCCAGCACAGTCTCACAGTGGACCAATTACACCAATCCATGCTGCCCAGCAGGTTGTGGATCTGGCTTGTGCTGCTTCCAGAGCTGAGGACATGCCCTGCTGCCCACTAGTTATGCCATTAGCACTGGATACAGGCGTGAGTGCTCAGCACTCCTCACCAGTGACCCCTCCCCTAATGCAGGACACTCATGGCATTGTTCTGCAGCAGCCATTTGCATCTGTGGGTGGTGCCAAGCCCCCATCAATGCCCCAGAGCCCGGCGACCTCACAGCACCATCATGCACCCAACGAATCAGATGGGGAAGGTCGGGCCCGGGTGGGGTTTGTAGACAGCACCATCAAGACACTGGATGAGAAGTTGAGAAATCTACTGTACCAGGAATATGTGCCCATGTACCCATCAGGCTGTGCAGCAGAGACTCCAGGATCAGGCACTGAGTATGTGCAGTCTCCACCTGGACCAGAGAGCGCAGCAGGGGGATCGGGTAACAGCACACCCAAAACCATCGGAGACGGACGCATCAGAACAGGGGAGCAACTGGTGAGGTTTTTTAATTTATTTAAACATACTTTTTCTTCATTTAGGTGAAATTTTATTATTTAAACAATTCTATTGTTTATAAAAGCTTTCTTTCAAATATCATATATTTGCAAATAGCAATGTTACACGATTTCTTTTTTATTGAGACCATGATAAGGCATACATAAGAATAAGAATTGTAGTTACAACAAGTAAAATAAGTATTGAAAACGTCATCATTTTCCTCAGTAAATATATTTCTAAAGGGGCAACTGACGAAGTTTTCACCAGATGTTGGTAACAACCCATGCAATCCAACAAAATCAAACCATAGATGTCTGTAAAGTAAGTTATGTGGAATAATGTGAAATGACACAGAGAAAAAGTATTGAACACACTTACTGAAAATCATTTAATACTTCGTATAAAAGCATTTGGTGGTAATGACAGCTTCAAGACGACTCCTGTATGGAGAAACTAGTTGCATGCATTGCACGGGTGTGATTTTGGCCCATTCTTTCACACAAACAGTCTACAGATCCTTAAGGTTCCATGGGCCTCTTCTATTAACTCTGATCTTTAGTTCTTTCCATGGATTTTCAATTGGATGCAAGTCAGGTGATTGGCTGGGCCATTCTAGCAGCTTTATTTTCTTTCTCTGAAACCAATTGAGAGTTTCCTTGGCTGTGTGTTTGGGATCATTGTCTTGATTAGATGTCCATCCTCGTTTCATCTTCATCATCCTAGTAGATGGCTGCAGATTTTTATCAAGAATGTCTCTGTACATTTTTGTCATTCATCCTTCCATTAATTATATAAGTTTGCCAGTACTGTATGCTGAAAAACAGCCCCACACCATGATGTTCCCACCTCTAAACTTCACTGTTGGTCTGGTGTTTGTGCCATTTGTCCTCCAAACATGGAGTTTATTATGGCAACCAAAGAGTTCAATTTTGGTTTCATCTGACCAGGCCATTTTCTCCCAGTATTTCACAGGCTTGTCTAAATGTTGTGCAGCAAACTTTGGTGAGCATGCATACAGGCCACGAAGGTTGAGTGCAATACTTATTGTTTTCTTTTAAACCAGTGTACCTGCTAATTCCAGGTGTTTCAGGCTGGATTTTGGTGAAATGATGTTCTTTCCACTTCCGGATTATGGCCCCAACAGTGCTCACTGTAACATTCTAAATCCTTCCGTAACCAATGCCATCAGTATGTTTTGCAACAATAAGGTTGTGAAGGTTTTGAGAGCACTCTTTGCTTTTACCCATCATGAGATGTTTCTTGTGTGACACCTTGGTAATGAAACACCTTTTTATAGGCCATCATTTGGGACTTAACCAGCTGATATTAATTTGCACTGACCAGTGGCAGGATTGCGTTCTAATTACTGATTGATTTCAGCTGGTGTCTTGGTTTTCCATACCTTTTTGCACTTTCCTTTCTTTATGTGTTCAATACTTTTTCCCTGTGTCATTTCATCGTTTGATTTCTTTCTTTCTGCATGTGCATATTGCATGGGTTGTTACCAACATCTTGTGAAAATTGCATGTCACCTTTAGAGATATATTTACTGAGAAAAATGGTGATTCCTTCAATACTTATTTTACCTGCTGTATACTATTCTACAGGTGTTATATAAAGTATAATGAACATTAATTTATACCTTACGTTTATCTCCATAATTAAAAAAAATGTAAACATTCCAAGGCCATGGTATGAATTTAGGGGTTATTACTACTGCTTAAATAAGCTTTTGTTTTTCATTAATATCAACTTAAATAGACCTCCAACGTATACTGATATTTATTATTTTTGGAGTTGGAATCAGCATATTTTAGACCTGACAAACAGGACAAATACAAAAGGAAAGGTTTCTTTTCTCTTCTTGGTGTTAACTTTAACCAATTTCTTGGTAACAGCCACAGATTCCAGAGAGAGTAGACAGTCTGAGCACGCTCAGTGACTCTGCTGTTGCTGGTATGACAAATCTTTTTTACTTTTTCTATAATACCATACAATTAAAAAATAGCCTATCCGTCGTACTAAAATATATATTTCAAATGTTCCGATTTGAAAAGGTCAGCGATAACGTAAATTAAACTACATGACACCCCATAATTTTTGTGACCAGAATTAATTCTCTTTAGTTACAGTGTCAAAGAAACCCATAATGCCTCACTCCACTTCCTGCTCAAGCTCCAGGAGTCGCTATAAGGTACTGTTTTTAAGCAATAATTTTGAGAAAGTTTCTACATTTCATCATCCACTTTAATGTAGCCATTAATCTCAGAAACTGTCAATCAGATGACAACTGGTGCTCCCGACTTCCTTTCCGGGACCCGGAGGAAGCAGCGGAGTTGGAGCAGCACGGCTTCTCCAGCACACCCTGGTGCCTGTTATGGGGAGTGCAGCATTTACGGTGAGCCAAATGCAACCTTTAATGCAGGGGATAACAGTGCCACACGCAAGAAACACAGCAGCAGGAATTCAGCTCCACCTGATTTCTGCCTGGACCCTCTGTCCTCTCTCAGCGAGCCCGGCACCCTTCCACGAGTACGTACATCCGTCTCAGCGGATGTCCACGCTCGCTTCATGTCTTCTGACTCTGGGGCAGAAAGCAGCCCAGCCAAAATGGTGCCTCCTACACCATCTCGTTCAGAGAGGAGAGGAAGCGACCTCATGAGGAGGGCAGTGGCCTTCTTGAGGCGTTCTGGACGCAGCAGCAGTGTGCAGAGCTCTGATTCTCCTAGTAGACATGGTGGAACGTATGGCTCATACATGAGCAGTGATAATGACTCTGAGATGGAGGACTTGGACATTAAAAATGAACTGCAGAGACTGAGGGAAAAGTGAGTATCATGTCCGTTACTCAGTGTGTAAATGGTGCTCATATTTACGTAGAGGATGTCAGTAGCAGTTATAGTATACCTGTGTATACAGTATGTATTTTTACTCACATTTTGTATTGTTCTATCTGAACTCTTTTTAAGACATATGATGGAGATTACAGAGCTGCAGGCTCACCAGCGTGGGGAAATCGAGCTGCTGTATCGACGACTTGGTAAAGCACCACCTACTGGCCTCAGCCTCACATCAACAGTGCCTCCTGCTGGGCGCAGACGCAGAGCCAGCAAGCATAAACTCAGGGCAAGCAAACTGCTCAGCCCTCTGGTCCAGCAGATAAGAAGTGTCACCAAAACAAGTGACAGCAGCAAACCTGGTGATGCTCCCTTGCTTTTTGATAGGATAAAGTTATAAACATGCAATTTCAGGATCAGCTCAAGTCAGATTTAGCTACTCATAATTCTTGTGGATAAAAAAAGCAAATAATAACAGCTCTGATTTTGCTGTTTCAGCTGAACCTGCTGTGAGTGTGAACGGCTCTCCAGCCAGAGCCTCAGAGAGGTGTCCTACCCGGGCTCGTTCAGGGACTGACACTTTACCCAGCTCTGTATCAGAACCGGTCCAGACCCAACAACCCTGCTCCCTCAAGGCCTCAATGTCGTCTGATAATGTCTGCTCTGGACTGCATGGAGAGGGAGCAGGAGTGTACAGCCAGCCAGGACAGGGTAAACGTCCTTAAAATTACAGCATATAACTTCATGATATTTTGTTGTGTATTGATTAGTTAATGTACTATCGTATACTGTCGTCCTCTGCAGAAATACTTTTTCCTCACACGAGTCCTCTTTTTTCCTTTCCCTCTTCTTGTGTCCAGGCTGGTCTCCTTATCACCCAACGGCTGAGAAGGTCACTTACAAATCCAGCAGTAAACCTCGTGCTAGATTCCTGAGTGGGCCTGTTTCTCTCACCATCTGTTTGTATCTTTCTCTCACCAAACCAAGTCACTCACCAATCCGCTGTTCCATTTTCTGTCGTACCTGTATTACCCTCCCTTTCCATACATCAGTACAATCTGTTTATTTTATTCTTCCTTATTATTAAATTAATACCCTTTTACTCTTCTTTCATTAAAATATTATATGGTTTAATTAAAGAACAATATGAACCATTAACTGATCTTGAAATATCCTTACTTTCCGAACATAACATTTACCATTTGTAAAACATTATTCAGCAGCTTCGTATAATGCTCTGTTTGATTTGCTGTTCTGAATCCATGATCGCTGTCTTTACATTTAACCTCTGGAATTTTTGCCTACATGTCTAGTGAGATTTCTCAAAGCTTACAACTGAATGCTAAACCTGAATGCTGACATCTTTTCCCTGTAGGGTCGACGCTGAAACGTCTCTGCCTGGGTAAAGAACGTGGAAACAGTAACTATACTTATTTTTCATGCTTTTATCCTTTTTTATCTAATTTCTGATTAAAACCAGTCAGTGTTTTTTTTTGCTGACTGTGGTGTTAGAATCCCTGTATTCAACAATATAATTAAACATATATTGAAAGATCCAGCTAACGACCTCCGCCAATGGTGCACTCCTGGAAATTGTACTGTAATTTAATTTGGGCTTTTATGATTTTCCAGGGCCTGCAGGTCCACCTGGGGCATGTAATCATCCCCAGATGCCCCCAGGTTCAACTCCCTCACCACGCCACCCAGCAGTGGGGCTAGCTCAAGCACAAAGCAACAACAGCAACAACAACAATGACCTGTGCCCTGAGGAGCTGCAGAAGTTGGTGGGCACATGGAGTCCCAAACAGCCTTGTTTGTTCACACACACATTCAGCCTGAGAGCACAGAAAACCACCAGAGCTAGAACCAGGAGTGCTGAAGGGGTAAGGACAGACTTGTACAAACAACATTTAAAGTTTCAGTATTCTGTTACCAACATTGTGGATGTAGCACAGCATGGAACTATTAATAACTGATACCATCTGTATGCTATTAGCTAACAATGTCTACAAATATGCTAAATCATTAAAACCTTACTAACATCTACATTTATTATTGTATACATCAAGAAATTCTGATTTTCCATTACCATTTCGATGAACACCACAGTTCCTTAAGAAATTTCTGTTTTTATGTTTCTGCTACAAGGGCAGTGATCATAAACAGAAATTGAGCAAAGCACCAGAGTGAACATGGAGCAGGGTGTTTTTTTAAGCTGTTTGCTTAACAAAGTGTAGGTTTTTAACTAACTTACACAATGTGAAATTTCACAATTCAAGCCTTTAATTCATGAGTCAACCATTAGAATTGTGCAATTTAAACCATTAGAAATGTGAAATTACCTACTTGCCATTTATGTAAAATAAAAAACAAGAAGAATGTTTGGCTAAAGGGCGGCTATTGACTAAACAGTGTCTTCACCTCAGTAGTTCCGGATCTTTAGAGACCTAGCCAGAACTAAAAGTTATTCAAATACAACTACTTTAGCTCATGAGCCACAGTGCTTCCTCTTGTTTAAGTTATTTCCAGAACAGTTTCATGGTCAACCCTTTAAAAAAAACCTTTCACCATGTTTTTCTTTGCCTAGGTGCTTCCAGGCTCAGCAGCAGTAACATCAGCCTCGTTGCTTTCTCTATCATGGCCGAGGATTAATTCCCACACTTCTGAGATGACACCCTTGCTCACACACCAGGATGGGTTGTCAGTGCACGACAACCATTTTGGTGAATTTCTAGGTTCCTCTGTGTACATTTCTCACTGGCCTGCACAGAACACAGGTCCTGATCAGGGAGGATTTATGTTCTCCACTGTGGCTTCATCTTGGACCAGACAGTCATTTCCACTAGAGCCCTTCAAATCTCAAAACAGGACTCCTAGGCCCATGTATCCCATGCTGTAGAATCAACTAAAATTCTCTAAAGTATCATTACAGTGTGGTAGCTTGTACAACTTTATCAGTATCTCTTAAAGCATGCACCACCTTACATATATCTTTCTGGCCCTTATAATGTAAATATCTATGCTAATGATATGTATATGAACATTAGCCAAATAGCTGAGTATGAATATGTCCATAATTTATCTGCAGTGTATTTTTTACATATATTGCACATAAAATATCACCCTATCACAATACATAGACACTGTATAAGCACATTGAAATGTATCCTTGTCTTTTGATTCAATTCATAACATTCACTGCATCACTGTGACACCTTGAGAGCCAGGACGTCAGCAGTTAGTGCATACCAAGGAATCTGGACTAGTAGCTGTATTTATTAGAAATGGCTTGTCACTGAAACAGAGAAAGTTTCAAGGTGAAGTTTACATGAGTGCCTTGAACAGCAGTTGTGGAGCCACTGGTAATGACAATATCTGTTAATGAAGAAATCTGGTGACATTTAAGGAGTCTGTTGGCAAAATTGAAAGTTTTATTTCCATGTACAAGGATGCAGGAAAATGTACATTATGCCCAGTGCATGGGAAATATTTTACACATGATTTGCCCAAAAGTTAGTCTGGGTTTCAAGATTTGCAAGAATCTGTGATGGATCAAAGATGACACTGTTATTAGGCAGTCTAGTGCCAACAGGCATTTCACTGGAAAATGTAAAACACCCAAATACACACGGTATGTTCATGGTTTGTGGTCCTGTGCTATGTTACCTCTCACTCAGTGAGGTGATGAGTTCAAATGTGTAGCACCAGGACTTAAAAGCTTCAGAGCTAAAGGAACAAAACAGGGAAGTGTGCAAAGTGTGTGTAAGGTGATGTATCTATTTAAAATGTATAATCACTGACATAGGAGACATATTATGCTTATCTCTGGACACTACATCTGATAAGACACTGTGCTATTACAAAATTCTGGACGTGTGTGTGTGAATATGTGTGTAAATGAGTATATGGCCACTTTTAAAATGCAAAAAACTATAAGTGTATTCAAAGTTCAGTCTTCACACCCTCCTTATTTTCTGTCCAATAAGAATAACGTATGGGCGTCATCAGCTTTGTGTAAAACATGCCTTAATTCATGCAGTGACTCAAAACACTTTACTTAAATGTATATATTTGTTGGTGTTCCAGAATATAATCATTTGAAATTAGGATTCTTCTTAGAACTAAATACATGTATAATTGTACAGTGTATAGTTATAAAACAATTGCTTTATCCAGCTTTTCCATATTTTCTGCTGTTGTATCTTAGCTATGCAAAAATGCCCACCAAGTAATGCATTACTGCCATGAGATTCTTCGCTTGTATATGCTTGCACTAAAATCCTACTGTGCTCAACACGTCCTGTTCTTCCTCTGTTTACAGACTAAGGCCAAGTCTGGACACTGTTCACAAGAGTAAAGATATTAAATCTTTTTTAAATGTTTACCTGTTATTTTTTGTGTGTTTTAGTCTGAATACGAAGAAATGTTCTATAATGAGCTCCATTAGGTGCTATTCCTAAAAAGACAAAAAATTAAACCACTTTACAGGAGCTTAAGACAGACAATATTTGATTCAGGCTAAATGTGGTACAACAATGATTTGAAAAACAATTAACAAAAAAATAAAATAAAATAAAAAAGTACAATAAAAAATAAAAATTAAAAGGTACTTAGATTAAGAAAAGGTTTGGTGGGGTATAATTATTATAGGCACAAAATAATCAAATTTATTGAAAGTGGGAAATCAGCAGAAATAATGGTTTTTATTATGCTTTCTGAGCTTTTTTTCTTCTTGAATAAGAGAATGATCAAGGCTATATTACATAACACTGCAGATCCAAAATGTCCATTTTTTGTCTCTTAGCAAAAAAAAGAGAGCTACAAATGATGAACAACGCCACTATCAGGTCCAAATTCTGTCAACTGATCATCAAATGATAAAGAATGACATATGGAAATGGTTCGTTTGGATCCTGGTTCAGGATCTGGTTTCAACATTCTTTATTTACAGAATTTTTAATACACCTTTTTTTTAGTTTCCATTCCAGAGCCTTACCGTAAGAGGTCACTGACATTACGGAGGTTGCTTCTAGCAAGCTCAGTGACCAATAACAGATCTGGTGGGGGTTGTTATTAAGGTTGTGTGTTGTGTGTAAGACCTCAGTCCGGTTTGAGTCGCACAATGGAGCGAGCCACAATCAGATTAACTCTCTTGAGTCTCTTGCTTATCTGTGTCATTTCTACCCCAATCAAGAAGGTAAGGTCAAAGGTCATACTGAAGGTTACTAAGTGTGTATTTCAGTGAAATCTCTAGTTTCAGTAATGGAATGGAGCTGTTGCGGTAAATGGAAGTAGAAAGAAATGAAAGTTGTCAACAAAAAAATGACTGAACATTCCTTTATTTGATCATTAGAATTAAAACTTCTATTTAACTGCTTTCCCCTCAACACAGCCACGGGATGTTGACATCTACAGCTTCCACATCAATTCTACAGTAAACAGCCGCTACGCCATTACAGTCATCACAAGCCGTGTGGCGAACCGGCTCAGTGAGTCCAAAGAGATTCATTTCCAGGTCAAGATACCAAAAAATGCTTTCATCAGCAAATTCAGGATGTAAGTCAATATGAAAGCTTTCATGCACTGATTTACTTTCTCACATATACATTAGTCATTTTGACCTTGAGAGAATGAGAGAGAGGGAGTGAAAGAAGAGCTGTTGAGGAAACAACAAATAAATAAAAATCATTGGCAAATTGCTGTGGTATGAGAGAAATGATCAACAAGAGAATGAATAATGAAAAGAAGTCTATCTATCTATCCATCTATCTATCTATCTATCTATCTATCTATCTATCTATCTATCTATCTATCTATCTATCTATCTATCTATCTATCTATCTATCTATCTATCATGTCGGGTCACTGGTTGTTTCCCTTGAGTTTACCCATTGATTACTTTGGATATTTAATCCCTCATGTTTATGCTAAGTGTTTCCTATCTGTTGATTCAGGACTTTTCGCTCTGCTATAGTCTGCTCACTTCTGATCTTGTTTCTTTTTTCTGGTCCAGTGATATCATTCTTGCTCTGTTCATGCCATGTATGACTTGGACAGTTTCTTCAGGGGTGGGGAATATGGCAGGGTTTGTTTATGTTATTTGCTGTGCCGTGTGATTTTGTTTATATTCTGAGTTCTCACATATGTTTGCCACGCCCAACCCTTTCCCTTTCATGGCTCTACATACCTGTTCCTTTTGTCTCACTAATTACCTTCCCTATGAATACCTGCAGTCTTGTGCTTGTTTTATTGCTGAGTCCTTGTCTCTTTTTACCTGGTTTTTGTGTTCGTTAGTTTGTATTTTAGTCCCCTAGTTTTTCCTAGGGTTTCCATGTGACTGTAGTTTTATTTTCTTAATAAGTCCCTAGTTTATCATTTTATCCCTGTGTTTATTATTAGTCTCAGATTATGTGGAGCATTATTAACAGCCCAAGCTATAATTAAATGATCACTTCAGAGGTCATGATGACTTAAGACATTTACATGTACACACACACACACACACACACACACAATTCTGAATGCTGGACTGATGTATATTATGTGGATTATAATGTTGGTTCCTTAGGACCATAGAAGGAAAGACATATGATGGAGTTGTGAAGAAGAAAGAAGAGGCACAGCAGCAGTACAGTGCGGCAGTATCCCGAGGAGAAAGTGCCGGAATTGTCGGGTACCACAGAAACACAAGTGCCACAGTGCCACAAGTGGCTACAGTGGATATAAAAATCTATGCTCCAGGTTCTTTTTAATGAAAAAGATTAATCACATCAGACCCTTAATGTACAAATAATGTAGAAATGTATAATGTATAAACTGAATACATTTAATTGAATTCATGTAATAAAGCAACCAACAAAATTTAACTGTAAAAGATTTGAAAAAAAAAAAATATTTCTAGTTACTCAAAATAAACAATAAATAAAAGTATAATAACCTGGTTTCAGACATTTAAGTGTTAATTTATTTAGCACTTTATTAACACATTTTGAATATAAAGCACTCTTTTGGTTAAGAATTGGTCAAAAGTCAGTAGATCTTAATCTGGTCATTTTCTATCATTCATCTATCTTTCATATCTATCAAATAGTCAATGGAATCGTTTCATGTTTTCATGTCAAAAAAACCTGCTAATTTTACAGGGGTGTGTAGACTTTTCATATCCTCTGTAATTTAATGCAGCCAGGTGAGATAATGAAAATGAAAAAAGAATCTGAAAATCATGTGTTATATTCTGACTTGAGAGACTGAAATAATGCTTAATTTGTGTTGCTAAGGCATAGGAATTAAACCCTTGATTTCTTGCGGGCTTCAGCTCGGTAGGACGGACCCTGGAGGAGTTTAAAACCTCAGTGACGGTGGCAGCTCTCAGTAAGGTGACCTTTGAACTCACCTATGAGGAGCTGCTAAAGCGAAGACTTGGCAAATACAAGTTACAAATCAATGCCCAACCAATGCAGCCTGTGGCAGATTTCAAGGTATTCAAATATACAGATATATATACAGAATATATGCAATATGCAAATCCCATGCAGTTCTTAAGATACAGCTTATTGTTACATTCAGATTGTGTCTCCACTAGATTGATGTGTATATTAATGAGAATCCAGGAATTTCCTTCCTGGAGGTACAAGGAGGGCTGAAAACTCAGGAGCTGTTTAATGCTGTAATCAGTACTCTAGCTGACTCTACCAAAGAGGTGAAAAATAAACTTTATGCTGAAAGTTAGTGAACTCCTTAAATCAATATCAAAGCCTCTTTCAAAGAAAATCAATTTACTGATTGGTCAATGTGTACTGTATACACACAGATTACATTAATGTACCCACTCATTTGTGTCTGCAGGCATGGGTGAACTTTTACCCCACTCGCGAGCAGCAAACAAAGTGTGAAGGTTGTGGAGAAAATGGATTAAATGGAGACTTGCTCATAGAGTATGATGTGAAGAGACCAAAACAGAATGGAGAACTGAGGGTACTTTGTGGAATCATAAGTAGAATAATAGCATATAATAGCATACACGAAAAAGTCATTAAAGCCATAGATGTGCAAATATGAAGCAGAAAGATAAAGAAATCTATATATAAATACAGAAGAAAAAATAAAAATAATAGTAATAATAAATTCACAAAAACATACAAACAATTGCACAACATAAACTGTTGGTATTGCACTATTGTTGTTGCACAGAATTTAAATTAATGCATTTGCACGGCTTAAAAAATATCACACACAACAGTGTGTATTATGATGTGAGGTTATTTCACAGTTATAACACAGTATAAAAATCATTATAAAAAAAAAATCAGAATGAACAACGTGTATTATGGCAACTGGTTCACTGAGAGCAGCTTTGACTGTAAAGTCTAATAGCAGTAGGGAGAAAAGACCTTCTGTATCGCTCCTACAGACATTTAGAATGTAACAGTCTGTCACTGAAGCTTAGCTACCATCTGCCTTTCTCCCGCCTCCTGTATTGTGTTCAGGGGCATCCCCAGAACTGAGCTGGCCTTCCTAGCTTGTCCAGTCTCTTCCTGTCTGCATTAAAGATGCTGCTGCACCAGCAGACCACTCCAGAGAAGATGGCTGAGGCCACCACACAGTCAAAAAACTTTGCAGAATGAGTCTAATGACTCCTCAGCAGAAAGAGTCTAATGTTTGTCTAATGTAATGTTCTTGAAGACTGCAACTGTGTTATTTGTCCAGTCCAGTTTGTTGTTCAGAATAACAGCCAGGTATTTATAAGGATCCACTCTCTCAATGTCCTCTCCCTGAATGTTCACTGGTGGTAGTGAAGGGTGTTGGTCGGAGTTGAGTAAGCACTAGCCTCTCCAGCGTCTTCATCAGATGTAAGGTCAGTGCTACCGGTCTATAGTCCCCAAAATCCTTAGGGCGAGACATCTTTGGTACAGGTACCACACAGTCTTCCTGTCTTCCGCAGTTGTGCACCTTCCCCAGCTTCAGGCTCAGACCAAACATGTACAACAATATGCAGCGCAGCTGATCTGAGCCTGGGGCTGAGGCCGTCTGGGCCCGCAGCCTTCCTCGCCCTGATCCTCCTTAGCATACCCTTCCTATTAATCATGAGATATTCTACTGAGATATTTTGCATACTTAAATACTGTTTGCAATTTTTCAGGCATCAAATGGCTATTTCGTCCACTACTTTGCACCCACAGATATTCAGCAAATCCCAAAAAATATGGTCTTTATTATAGACAGAAGTGGCTCTATGCACGGCAGAAAAATTAATCAGGTAAACAATCAAACAGTCAAATGTGTTTTGTATATATATATATGGAATTTTACAGTTATCAGAACTGATATAATTATAAAGCTATTATGGCTTTATATCATTGACCATGTATATGCAGACAGCACACAGATGCAGTTTGAAATACTGCTGATGTTTGCCATTTTAGACTCGTACGGCAATGTTGAAGATTTTGGAAGATCTTGGTCAGGATGACTACTTTGGCCTAATCATCTTTGACTCTGAAGTAGATGTCTGGAAAGCGGAACTTCTCCAAGCCACAAAACAGAATCTGAAGCAAGCAAAGGACTTTGTGAAGAACATTAAAGATCGAGGAGGTAGTCATTTTCAATATCAAACTTAAATACTAGTAAACACAAACAAGCTAAAATGATTAGCTTTCTTACTGAATAGTGGGAATATACATAACAGGGTTTTAAAGTAAAATTTTGTTTGTTTGGGGTTTTTTTTGTAGGGGGGCACTTGTATAAAAACGCATTGTGCTTAATAGAATTGTATTTTTAAAACTTCTCACTTACATGTTCAGGTTTTAACATTTAGTGGTTAACAAGGTTGTGTAAAGCATGGCAATATAAGTAATGAAAATCACAAATCATTATTATCGAAGCTGCAAGTAACATTGGGCTTTCATCAGTATGCAAGTAGTACAAGAGTTACATATAGGCATGTTAAGTGTCAAGAAATGGGATTTGAAAGAGATGCAGTGTACTGCCATGACATTAAGAAAAAAAAAGCCTCCAATAAAAAAGCCTGAATGTATTTGTATTTTGAATAATGCAAGAAACTGGGAAACAATGGCCAATTTGGTATGCAAAGAAAAAACTGTTGTTTATTAACATACACTGTATACTGTTTTTAATAACTCTTAAATGACTCATCTGAACTCATACTAATCTTCCCCTCAGCCACAGATATCAATGCTGCAGTGCTGAAGGGGGTGGACATGATCAAGAGATACCCCAGAGAGGGCTCTGCCTCCATCCTCATCCTGCTTACTGATGGAGACCCCACTTCAGGTACTTAATGTTTAAATTGTGTTGGCCTCCTAATAAATCTGGCATCAATTTTCTACAACATTTCAAAACGTTGAAAGATTTTCCATCACAAATATTGTGCATCATTAAACAGCAATTATTTACTTCATTAGTAACTTTACTTAGTAATGATTGTGTCCTACAGGTGAAACAAACACCGAAAGAATTCAGGCCAATGTCAAAGCGGTCATTGGTGGTAAATTTCCACTTTACTGTCTGGGGTTTGGATTTGATGTAAACTTTGATTTTTTGGAGAAAATGGCACTGGAAAATGATGGAGTTGCTCGCAGGATCTATGAGGACTCGGATGCTGACCTCCAGCTGCAGGTGGGATACAGTGTGCTAGTCATTTTCAGGAAGGTCCATTTATACACTGGTCACTTGGCAAAAATTCTAATCTATTTCACGCTTTCCTGCTTAGGGTTTCTATGAAGAAGTGGCCACCACACTGTTAACTGATGTCCAACTGAAATATCCTGGAGGAGCAAATCTCACCCAGACCAGTTTCAGGCAGTATTATAATGGCTCAGAGATCGTGGTGGCTGGGCAAATCACAGACAACAGCCTGGAAACTTTACAAACCGAGGTCATCGCAATCTCGGTAAGATCATCACTGCTACCACAACTGCAGTTCAATTCCACTTCCCTGTAAATCTCTTGCTTGTCAATTTTGAAGCAGGTGTGCAACTGTAAATGCTACAGCCTTCAACTGATTCTGAGTACACCGAGTATACTGCTGAGATAAAAAGTCTTTAAACTGAGTCTTTATCTGTCTAAGTCGAGTATCTGCTTTACATGTTCCGTGACCAATAATTAACGCTTTGTATTTCTCTCTTATCCACTTTGTATGTCTTTAATAACTTGCAGAAAAACACAAATGTAACATACCAGGACTCCATATCAACAAAAGATGTCACTGATATCTTACCACAACATGAAAACTTCATCCAGAGACTGTGGGCTTATCTTACAGTGAAACAGCTCCTGGAGAAAGAGTAAGTGTTCACCCTGTTTTACGTAAGAAAATAACTTTGTTTACAGGATTTACAGAGTATTGGATTTTTGCCTTTATAGAGTGGCACTCAAAGGAAATGAGAAAGAAGCAGCCCAGAAAAAAGCTCTGGACCTCTCTCTGAAATATGAATTTGTGACTCCACTCACCTCCATGGTGGTCACTAAGCCACAGGAAGAAGAGACACAGGTTGCCCACAAACCAAAAGAAGGGGCAAAACCACCCAAAATGCATCATGGACTGATGGCGTACTTGACTCCATATAGTAAGTGGAAGGGATTATATAAAACATTATGTAAATCCAGGGCTCCAGAATAACTTTTTTGAGAACCATTCCAGGAAATGGATATTTTATAGTGTCTTGAATACAATACTTTTGTGTTTTGTGGTACTCTAACATATGAAATGATTGATCAAATGATTGATTCATGCTCAGAACTCACAAGATAATATCACAGACTAATCTGCATGTTAATTTCTTCATCATAATTTCTTAACTCTTCAGCCAGGAAAAGTGGGCAGTTTACATTTACTGGCAAAGATCTGGCCCAGAGTGAATCATGGACAGAGCCAAATACAGATTTATTTTGGCACAAAACTACTGATAGCAACCCAAAGCACAAAAAATTAAATGGATGATTAATGAAGAAGATAAATATTTCGAAATGGACCAAGCTAAATCTAGGTCCAAATCAAATTCTGTGGAATAGCTTGAAAAAAAGCTGCAAGAACACGTCCTAACACCATCTTAATAAAACCACCACATCATTCAAAACACATTGGCTTGATGAACCACAGTTGAATACTTTAAAATTATAAATGCCTTACCATTAATATTACTTGTTCCCCAAACATATTTCATTTTGATTGCCAGCAAACTTTTGGTCTTAATATTATAAAATAACGTTACCACAAAACCAACCTAAAACAGATTTTACATTATTGCATGCACTATATTTTTATGTTTCTGGGATAATTTGATGTTGTTAGACTGGAGCCTTGTAATGAAAAAAAGAAAGGAAAATGTGCTTGCTTATTTAGCTTTTATTAGCAGTTTAAAGATTTTTTATGGATCATCCAAGGTGTCGGGATTCCCAAGTCAAGCTACCTAGTTCATACAGACGTACAAATTTCCCCAGATCCATTTGAACCAGGTCTATTAGCACCAAGAAGACGTCAACCAAGACCACCTTGTATGTATAAACATGGCAAATGAACAGATTGTTTTTACTCATTTATAATTCCACATGTAATGCATTGATTTTTTTTTTCATGCTTGTTTCACCGAAGACTTTCTACATGCACGTAAGTCAATTATGTTCCATGCATTATACAATGATATTAAAAATACAAAAAGTACATTTATACTTTTTAAAAACCCGAATTTAAACACATCCCTCAAAATTTGGAAGACATTCAAATATTAAGATGTCCCACATACATTAAGTGTAAAAATAAAATGACAATTAACATTTACCTCATTGCATTCAAAACTTTCTGTGTTGTTTAGGTGTGCTTGTGATCCTAATTCCGATCAAATTTATGCAATATTGTTTGTGACAGACAGACATAAAAGACTTTGTGATAAATTCAGTTTAAAACAAATTTATGTTAACAATGAACAATTTATTTAAAGTTTAAGACTGGTGTTTTAGGTAACATATCTCTACTATTAAGGGGAGCACTGAAACGCTACTGTTAATGAATGAATTGAACAACGCAAGTGAGATTTTTTCACGTGTTTCCTGTTGCATCACACATGATGATCATATTGCTGTTTCATGGACTTATGTACAGAAACCTACATTCATGATGGTGTGATTTTTATGAACGTAAATTATGAGGCTTAAACCTGCTGTAGTTCATCATTTTGGCCAATTAAATCCTGCACACACTTTACTTTCTCCTTCCTTTAATGGAATCAAGCTTGAAGAACTCCTGATGTTGGTGAATACAGATAAATGCAAAGACTTTAGAAATGCATTCACTGATCACACTGGGTTTCTTTTCATGCTCGTGTGATTCTCTTTTTTTTAAACACTGAAACATTTAACTTTCCTCTGATGATGCGCTACCTTGTGTGTGTTGAAGACTATGATGAACCAAATTCAGGTATGTATATTAATATTTATTATGTACTTTAGCTGCATGCTATATGAGGATGTGCAGTAGGTTTTACAGTATGTGTTTGATATTGCCTCTGCAGAAAAAAACAATTACAAAGTTATATATGGGAAATTACTATATATTGTTAACAAAAAAACTTTATGAATAGGATGCATACCTTTTTATGAATTTTCATAAAGAATACTTTAGAAACGCATTCACTGATCACGCTGGATTTCTTTTCATGCTTATGTTATTCTCTATTTATTTTTTTTACACTGAAACATATGTTTCCATTGATAATGATCTTACAAAACTGTTGTCTTTTGTCTGCGGTTTCTGTGTTGAAGACTATGACACATCAGGTTCAGGTATGTATGTTAAGACCTATGATGTACTTTAGATGCATGTTATATGAAGATGTGCAATATGTTATACAGTATGTGTATGATATTGGCTAAAAGTTAAAAAAAAAAATGAATCCATATTCTTAACAGAAAATTTTATGTAGACTCCTACCTTTTTACTGCATTCTTATTTCAATGCATGTCTTTTTGCCTGTTTCATATCATTAGTAGAGAGAATGGACCCTTTAAAACCAGTTCCCAGGCCAACGTTCATTACCCAAACTGCAGTCATCCAAACAGGTCCAATCAGAGCTTTCAGAAAATCTACATTTAATGCATCTTAAACACATCAGTGTGCAGCATGTCATCATTCTTTATCTATTCTCTCTCTTGTAGTGGGTAATGTGAGGTTCTTAATCTCTGCTCAGCCTAAACAGATCTGTTATGACACACCTGCAGGCCACAAACTCCGACTCTTTTTGGACAATTCATCAGGTGGGCAATACAATAGATTAAAAGTCATAGTGTTACAGGGTAAAATGTGCAGGGAAATGCTGAGTGTTGACACCAGGACTGTGCAAGGTTAATTTAATATATACATAAAAACCAAGTAAAAAAGAGCAAAAATAAGGGGAAAAAATGCAGATAAAATGTAATAACTTGAAAACTATAATAAGATATGGCAAACAGGGAAAGCAGTAACGATAACAGGGGAGTACCTGCATTTAAATGCAAGCATTGTACAAAGATAAGTATATACATTCATACACACAAACTATATATATATATATATATATATACACAGTATCTCACAAAAGTGTGTACACCCCTCATATTTTTGTAAATATTTTATTATATCTTTTCATGTGACACACTGAAGAAATGACTCTCTGCTACAATGTAAAATAGTGAGTGTACAGCCTGTATAACAGTGTAAATTTGCTGTTCCCATCAAAATAACTAACAAAAATAAGTAGAAATGTCCAAATTGGGCCCAAAGTGTCAATATTTTGTGTGGCCACCATTATTTTCCAGCACTGCCTTAACCCTCTTGGGCATGGAGTTCACCAGAGCTTCACAGGTTGCCACTGGAGTCCTCTTCCACTCCTCCATGATGACCTCACAGAGCTGGTGGATGTTAGAGACCTTGTGCTCCCCCACCTTCTATTTGAGAATGCCCCACAGATGCTCAATAGGGTTTAGGTCTGGAGACATGCTTGGCCAGTCCATCACCTTTACCCTCAGCTTCTTTAGTAAGGCAGTGGTGGTCTTGGAGGTGTGTTTGGGGACATTACCATGTTGGAATACTGCCCTGCGGCCCAGTCCCAAGGGAGGGGATCATGCTCTGCTTCAGTCATAGTATATGTTGGCATTCATGGTTCCCTCAATGAACTGTAGCTGCGCAGTGCCGGCAGCACTCAGGCAGACCCAGACCATGACACTCCCACCACCATGCTTGACTGTAGGCGAGACACACTTGTCTTTGTACTCCTCACCTGGTTGCCGCCACACACGCTTGACACCATCTGAACCAAATAAGTTTATCTTGGTCTCAACGGACCACAGGACATGGTTCCAGTAATCCATGTCCTTAGTCTGCTTGTCTTCAGCAAACTGTATGCGGGCTTTCTTGTACATCATCTTTAGTAGAGGCTTCCTTCTGGGACAACAGCCATGCAGACCAATTTGATGCAGTGTGTGGCATATGGTCTGAGCACTGACCGGCTGACCCCCCACCCCTCTGACCGGCTGACCCCCCACCCCTTCAACCTCTGCAGCAATGCTGGCAGCACTTCCAAAGACCAGTATGAGAGAGTGTGAGAGCGATAACGTCAAATTTAACACACCTGCTCCCCATTCACACCTGAGACCTTTTAACACTAACGGGTCACATGACACCGGGGAGGGTAAATGGCTAATTGGGCCCAATTTGGACATTTCCACCTAAGCCTAGTTCACACTACAGGATTTTAAGCCCGATTTAAGCCCGATTTGCAAATTAACGAGCTCGCCGACAGATCGGGCTGTGATCGTGGGAAAATCAGAGGGTGGGGACAGTGTTGAGGTGTTGGGTGACAAGAGTTGTTGTCAGATCGTGTGGTGTGCGACCCCCTCTTGTGGATCATTTACGAAGTGTCGCGTAGTGTGAACACCACAAGGACAAAAAGACATACAGTGAAGTCATGTAGTCTGAACAGCAAAGCGATCTGCTGACGGTTAAAGTCTTGTAGTGTGACCAAGCCTTTAGGGGTGTAGTCATATATATATATATATATATATCTCAATCAGTGTCATGGATGGCTTGGCTAATTCCCTGTTGGAACACTAGGGGGCTTTCCAGCAGGGGTTTGTTTACACCTGTGCCATGTGTCTTTGTTTATGTTTGTGTTTTCACAATCATTTGTTTATGTTTGTTGTGTGTGTGGGGTGTGTGTGCGATTCTGTGCGAGATTCTGTGCCTCTTCTGGTCTCTGGATTTTTTTTTGTGTTGAGTTTTTCCCCAGTGTTTCTGTGTATGTTCCTGTTTATTTTTTAAAAATAAAGTATATTGTCCTGACTGGCTGCTATCCCTGCACTTTGGGTATGATCTTGCCTTGTGGAGGCCACCGTTTCGTGACAATCAGCTTATTGTTAATCAGCTACTACTTTAAAATGAGATCTGCATTAGGGGATGGGGCATATATGGGTCTCGAAAGCTTTTAATTTTAGACCACAAAACTGTGGCTAGTTATGAAAAAACATTGATCATTTTCCAACAATTGATAAAAGATAAAATCAGATCATAGCCAAAACTGCTTTTGTTTCAGATATACTATAATACTTGTGTCCGTAACACTAAGAGACAACAGCAACGTGATCTCAAGGGCACTTTATAATATAGGGTATAACATTTAACATTTTCCTCTCTCTCTCTCTCTCTCTCTCTCTCTCTCTCTCTCTCTCTCTCTCTCTCTCCCCATAGACATTTCTATAAATGGCCAACTCTCAGATAATGGCTTTACACTAGTTGCTATTCATTATAAAACAGCAAAACTTCTTGTGAGCCCTGCTGAAAGTGTCTACTCTGATGGTGAGAACAGTGTGAAGTTCGTGTGGGGACAGCCCAGCAGTCATGAGTCGGAGAAGTAAGAACAAAACTTAACTCTACTGGTTTGAACGATCAATAACGTTAAATCAAATATGAAACAACACACAAAAATAATGAAATGTCCTGATATACAGGATAAAAGCCCTGACCATGGAGGTGTTACACATTAACACCATCTGCTGCAAAAGCATGAATGATAATCAGCACAGGACACTGATAGTCTACCACACGATTGTTGGTGAATAAAATACACTGCAATCAGTATCCCAATAAAATAATTTTAGTACATTGTTGGCCATAACTGAGAAGCTACATGCTGCTAAAACAGTCAACATTTCTCATTCTCCTTAAACATTTGCAGTGTTTGACACAATCAAACACAAGACCCTCTTCTCCACTATCGTAAGTACTGGAATTCATGGCACTGCATGGCAATAGCTTTAAAGGTGATGTGGAGCAGATTCACAATTGTCCCAGGTCAACTTTCCACTGGTGTCCCACAAGGTTCAATTTAATATGTCAGGATCTTACAATCTCAGTGACTGTCCGCAACCTTGGGGTAACCACGGACCATCAGCTGTCCAATTTCTCCAACATTGCTAATCTGACAAGCTCGTGCCGATTCCTCTTTTAGAACATCAGAAGGATTAATCCATTTCAATCCACTCAGGCAACTCGAGTGCCTATGCAGTCCTTTGTCATATTAAGACTGGACCACTACAACTTGCTCCTGACAGGTCTACCTTTGAGGACCATTTGACCTCTGCTGATCCAGAGTGCAGCTGCACAAATTGTTAATCAGACTTAAAACACTGGTGTTTATCCTACAAATCCAAAATGGAACAGCAACCACATATCAAAACATTTATCATACACCACACTGGACTATACTCCCTCCAAAGCTCAAGCACTGCTACGTTTGGTCCCACCATCTATCAGGGCATGCATCAAAGCTTATTTCTGCTCTGGCACCCAGGTGGTGGACTAAACTTCTTGTAGATGTCCAAGCATCTAGCAGGCTTCAAATGACATCCAAAGACTTACCAATCCCTGACAAACATAAATATGCACTTAAAAATTCCAATTTCATCACTGAAACATTACTGAGTGCTGGACACGGCATACTCAAATAACTGATCATTGTCTCTTCCCACAGCATAACAATATTTCAAAGCAGCAACGAATTAGACATCACCATGGGAACTGTGAGTGTTGTTCTCCTCATTCATAGGAACAGTGGAAATGATTTTCTGTGGCCTGTTGTTCAACAACAAGGAAAACATGCTAACATTAGAGGCATTCTGGGTAAGACTGTACAACAAAAGTCAGACTTAAACTCCAAATTTTACATTTTAGTTCTATGGATCAGTGTTGCAAAATTTGCATTTTTCATTCCAAACAGAGACTCCTTCTCATGTCCACCTGTGACAAAAGTGAGCTAGTTAACTGGCTGTTTGCAGGCTGAAAAGCCTTTAAAATGCAGTATTTTGGCAGGTGAACATTGGAAACAAACTGCATTATGATTTAGTCATAAAACTTGTTTAATAAGGTTAAAGTGGTAAAGCCCAATCTGGTCCAATTGGTCCAAAGCCAAATTTAGTAGTTTCCTAAAGCAAGCTGAATAATTACCTGTCAAATAGAAACAAAAAATGAGCACTGACAGTGACTCAGAATATTATATTTATGCTTTTATATTTGATATTCAAGGAAAAGCTGATCTTCAGTATGAGGAGCTCCCAGGATCAAAACTGAAAATCAAGGACCAGGAAGTTGAAGCTCCCCAGTAAGGCAATGGAACAATTTTAATGCATCATTTGTTACACTTTTATGGACATTCTAAAAATACATGTCTCTGTCTCGTTATAGGAGTTCTGCCATCGACTACAGATTTTCTGCTGCCCCTAGGGTGAATTGCTGGCTTGTACCATTCCAGTCTGCCCTGCAGGGGGAGCTGTCTGACTTCACTGTCTCACAGCTGTAGAATTCCATGTGAAATATGTGAATCTTATTTTCAGCTTGTCCTAACTGCAACACTGCAGTCTTCTAGCTCCTGATGGCATGCTTGAATATTAATACATAATAAAGTACTTTTGTATTCTGTTCTTTCACATGGGTTTTGATTCAAGTCAATGGCAAGATACAAAACCAGAATAAACCTTACTAACATACTTCAATCAACACAGTTCAAGGTCATTTTGCAGCAATATTGTAACATGGATTCTGGGAACAACAATGTAGGATCCATATGCAGAGTTTATTGAAGAAAAAACACAGGCAAACAATCTAAATCAGCAGGCAGGGTCAAAATCAGCAAAGCAGGCAGGTAGTCCGAAAATCCAAACAAAGCAATCTGCAGAGCAAAAGTACCAAAAACGTAATCCAAAAGCAGAGAGAAACAAGGTCAAGGCACATGAAACAACAACAATGGCAAGAAACAAACAAAGGCTTGGTAAGTAGCAGAGCTAATACTTCGCACAGTCTACTGTTGAGAGCATGGTTAAATACACAGCAAGCAGGAAGTAACTCGAAAGTGAGTGGTGTACCCGTGAAGTGCTGAGTACTCTGGTGAGGGCTCCCTCTGGAGACCTAGAGGGGGAGTTGCAGGTAGCACTGTTACAGAAATCCCCCCAGGAACATCTCCCAGTGTTCTCCTTCTTAGCCTTGGTCGCCCAATGGATTGCATGGCTGTTCGGTTGGGATGGGCTTGGTGAAATTCTGTAACAACTAGGGATTGAGGTCATTGGCCCCCACCCAAGGGTTTTCCTCAGGTCCGTACCCCTCCCAGTCTACCAAGTACTGTAAGTGATCCCTCCTCCTCCAGGAGCACAGGATGGTATGGACAATGTAGGTGGCAGAGCAGTCTATGTCCAGTGATGGTGGGGGTGCTGCATCAGCATTGTGAGTATTGTGGGTGGTGTAAGCAGGATTGAGCCAAAGGCATGGAAGGATAGGGAGCAATGGTACAAAGCAGGCAGCTGTAGGCAATACGTGACTGGGTTGTTCCGGTGGAGAATTTTAAAAGGTCAAATATACCTCTGACTGAGCTTCTTACAGGGGATCTTAAGACGCAGGTTTTTTGTTGAAAGACAACAAAAGACTATTAGACTATTAGACTATTCGAATGCTATTAGACTTTACAATCAGAGCTGCTATCAGTGAACCAGTCACCATAATACACATTGTTCATGATAATTTTTTAAATACTGATTTTTACACTGTGTTATAACTGTGATATAACCTGTCCTCATAATACACACTGCTGTGTGTGATATTCTTAAACTGTGTAATAAATCTGTGTAATAAATGTAATCTGTGTAACAACAGTGCAATAACAATAATTTAACAAGTGCAATATCCTGTTGCAGTAGTTTGTTTGTGTCTGTGAAATTATTTTATTTTTCTTTTAGTTATTTTATGTCTCCCATGCTGTAAAATCAACTAAAATCCATTACAGTGTGGTAGCTTGTACAACTTTACTAGTATCTCTTAAAGCATGCACCCACTTACATATATCTTTCTGGCCCTTATAATGTAAATATCCATGCCAATTGATATGTATATGAACATTAGCCAAATAGGTGAGTATGAATATGTCCATAATTTATCTATACTGTAGTTTTTACATATATCACCCATAACAGTACTAAGACACTGTATAAGCACAGTGAAATGTATCCTTGTCTGTTGATTACATTTATCACATTCACTGATACCTTGAGAGCCAGGCTGTAAGCAATTAAGCTCATACCAAGGAATCTGGATTAGAAGCTATATTTATTAGAAATGGACAGAGAAATGTCCTGTTAATGAAATAAACTGGTGACATTTCAGGAGTCTGTTGACAAATTAGAAGTTTTATTCAATGTACAAGCATGCAGGAAAATGTACAGTATCCTCAGTACATGCAAAATATTGTAAAAAATAATTTATACATGATTTGCCTCAAAGATCGTCATTTTATTTTATTAAGAATATGTAATGAAGGAAAGATGACACTGTTGTTAGGCAGTCTAGGACAATGTGCCAGCAGATGTTTCACAGGAAAATGTGAAACACTCAAATACATACAAGTGAAAGGTTTTGTCACGTCCGGGACCCCTGTCCTGTGCGGGGCTCAAACCCGGACCTCCGTAGTGTTGGATGCATGTGCCTGCATTCCGTGAAAGGAGACCCATACGCAGGATTCAGCGAAGCGCTCCGTTTATTACATCTAAACCATCTAAATCTAAACCATAACCTGGACATAGCAAAACAAAACCTGACACAAAACCACGGCACAGATAATCACTGACAAAAGCATGAACACCAGGAGTAGGTGGGAGATGTAGTCCATAATAGAGGGGAGATGCAAGATGCAAGGCCTGATGTAGTTCATGAGTGCAGTCTACGGCGATGGCCCAGGTCCCAGGGGTAAGTTGACATCCGGCCCTGGCAAGAGACGTGAGGGAAGTGTCTTCCACCCATGGTACCGAGCGACATCCTCCACAGAAACTCCATCATGGGGCAGTGTCCCCCTCTGGCAAGGTGGTGGAACCACGCTTCCATGGGGTCCGATAAAAAGGGGGGTGCCCCCCAAGACATGGGATCGAGCAGCGTCCTCCGTGGAACTCCATCACGGAGCGGCGTCCTCTACCTAAACAAGGATGGAGGCACCTCCCTGGGGAAACAGGGAAAGGAATCCGCCAGATGTCATCCACCGGATGTCCAGGGCTCTAGCCAGCAGACTGCAAATCCTTACCGAAGACAGGAACTAGTTGGGAATCCTGCTGGGTCTCGAAAAGATTCCGTGATTCCGTCACGTCTGGGACCCCTGCCCTGTGCGGGGCTCGAACCCAGATCTCCGTGGTGTTGCATGTATGTGTCTGCATGCTGTGAAAGGAGACCCATATGCAGGATTCAGCAAAGTGCTGCTTTTATTACATAAACATAGGACAGGGGACTAACTTAACTTTAGACATGGCATGGTATAAAACAAAACAAAAAACTAATCTAAACCATAACCTGGACATAGCAAAACATGGCAAGGCAAAACAAAACCTAACACAGAACCACGGCACAGATAATCACTGACAAAGGCATGAACATAAGGATCCCTATTTATAGGGATAGACATTAGGGCTAATGGGATACAGGTGACACAACAGGAATGAGAACAATGGGAAGGGCGTAGCACAAAAGACACACAAAGAAGCAGGATTCCAAGGTTCACCTGCCAGCGCCCTCTCTGGGCCTGTCAGGGAAAGGTCCAGCTGTTCCTGACAGGTTTGCTGCTTTGAGGTCCTGTTCAATGTTACCTCTCACTGAAGTGATGAGTAGTACCAGGACTTAAAAGCTTCAGCGGCAAATGTTCAAAACAGGGAAGTGTGTGTAAGGTGATGTATCTATTTAAAATGTATAATCACTGACATAGGAGACATATTATGCTTATCTCTGGACACTACATCTGATAAGACACTGTGCTATTACAAAATTCTGGACGTGCGTGTGTGAATATGTGTGTAAATGAGTATATGGCCACTTTTAAAATGCAAAAAACTATAAGTGTATTCAAAGTTCAGTCTTCACACCCTCCTTATTTTCTGTCCAATAAGAATAACGTATGGGCGTCATCAGCTTTGTGTAAAACATGCCTTAATTCATGCAGTGACTCAAAACACTTTACTTAAATGTATAAATTTGTTGGTGTTCCAGAATATAATCATTTGAAATTAGGATTCTTCTTAGAACTAAATACATGTATAATTGTACAGTGTATAGTTATAAAACAATTGCTTTATCCAGCTTTTCCATATTTTCTGCTGTTGTATCTTAGCTATGCAAAAATGCCCACCAAGTAATGCATTACTGCCATGAGATTCTTCGCTTGTATATGCTTGCACTAAAATCCTAAATATATAAATATATTAGTGGGACAAATCAAATGCCAGACAAGTGTTTGATTCAGGCTAAAAAAAATTAACATAAGCACACCAAATATGCATGCTGACAGCCTAACAGCAATGGTGAGATTTATTGCTTAAAACGATTTTATATAAATAAATAGCAGGAGAAATCTATTATAAATGTATGATAAATAAAAGAAACAAAAAAGGCACTTAGATTAAGAAAAGGGGTGGGGATGCGATATAATTATTATGGGTACAAAATGATCAAATATTGAAAGTGAAAAATCAGAAGAAATAAGGAGGGTTTTCTGAGCTTTTTTCTTCTTGAATAAGAGTCTTGAATCAGAATGTCTGTATGCACTACTAAAAGATTTCAGAGTGTTATTAGACACCTTTGATCAACCCAGAGTGGTCTTATGATGATCAAGGCTTTATTACATAGCACTGCAGAGCAACCAGTTTCCACAGAACCCAAAATGTCCATTTTTGTGTACAAGCAAAGAAAGACAGCTACAAATGATGAACAACGCCACTATCAGGTCCAAATTATGTGAACTAATCATCAAATTATAAAGAATGACATATTTGGTTCAGGATCTGGTTCAACATTCTTTATTTTCCGAATTTTCAATACACATTTTTTAGTTTCCATTCCAGAGCCTTACCGTAAAAGAGGTCACTGACATTACGGAGGTTGCTTCTAGCAAGCTCAGTGACCAATAACAGATCTGGTGGGGGTTGTTATTAAGGTTGTGTTGTGTGTAAGACCTCAGTCCGGTTTGAGTCGCACAATGGAGCGAGCCACAATCAGATTAACTCTCTTGAGTCTCTTGCTTATCTGTGTCATTTCTACCCCAATCAAAAAGGTAAGGTCAAAGGTCATACTGAAGGTTTCTAAGTGTGTATTTCAACGAAATTCTCTAGGTTTAGTGATGGAAAGCAGACATTACATTTTAACATTGTAGTGCAATGTTTATCAAGAAATCAAATGATCACTGATAAAAGCTAATCACTGTTTTCTATTTTAATCCAGTTGAGGATTTTATTGTAACTAGCAATGATGACACTGTTGCTCGACTCTAGTGGTTGAAATGTCAGTGATGTTTTAATGACCATCATGGATTCCTTCTGGAATCTATCAGGGTCAATAAAATAGAATGGAAGTTTTACTCGGTGGCAGCGGAGGACAATGCCATTTCTATTTACAACGCATGTTCAGCAAGGATTCCGAGAGGAGGTAAAAAGTTATAGTCAACACAACAAATCTTATATCTCACTTCAAGGGTCGTCATCGTGGCGTAGCTATATTAAAAGAATATGAAGCAGCCGCGGCAGCACCAGCCACTAGCGCTAAACACGGAGCATCGAGGAAGGTATATAGACTTTAAGTTAAGGTCTATATACGAACATTTTAGTGCCTGAGGATGAGGAAGGTATATAGACCTTAACTTAAATTTGTTGTTAATGAGTTGTTAATTGCAGATAAACCATAGTTCTCTGTCATAGTTCTGTTAAACCATTTCTGTTCTTATTGTAGTGCCTTACACAAAAAATAAAAACATTTGATGATTCAGGTCTAATGTTTGCTATTACAGTTAGGCCAGAGCTACTAAAATATCAGTGTCATCAGTGCATCTTAGATTTTCTATTCTCCTGGGTGCACAAACTGCAGATTATATGAAAATTCTAATATAAAAATATCAACTTATTGGTTATCAGAATCAGCCATGAGAAGGACTTAATTATCGGTTATTGGTATCGGTTCAAATTTTTCATATCGTGCATCCCTAATTAATATAATCACAGAAATTAAGCACATAAAAGAAAGTCAATGAAATCAAATATACTATGATGTGTGCTAATGATGATGTTTCCCATTTTAATGTTTAACAGCAAGTTCATTAAGTTTGAAATTTGTCATCATTCCATTTTTTAAATAAGAGCATATGACCAAAATACATTAACAAAAATATAAAGTTTAAAATTATATTAAATTGACTATACCAGGTCTAAGAAAAACTTCCATATTTCTTTAATATCCTGCAAAATTTATTTTCTATCAGTTTGTTCAAAAACATACGCATTGTAATGTAGTGGTTAAATAACGCCACATTCATTTAGATTTGTTAGATTTATGATAGAAAAAGGAATTGGCAAACTGCTTGATTTAAAAAAAAACTATTTAACAAAAATGTTTATTTATCTCTTTAAAAAATCTTTTTTTAAAATTGTGTAAAATTATAAATGTGTGAAGTTACACATGAACATGATAAAAGTCAATGCAGGATAATTTATGATTTTTTACAGCAGTAGGTTAAAACATAAGAAAATGGAGCTGTTGCGGTAAATGGAAGTAGAAAGAAATGAAAGTTGTCAACAAAAAAATGACTGAACATTCCTTTATTTGATCATTAGAATTAAAACTTCTATTTAACTGCTTTCCCCTCAACACAGCCACGGGATGTTGACATCTACAGCTTCCACATCAATTCTACAGTAAACAGCCGCTACGCCATTACAGTCATCACAAGCCGTGTGGCGAACCGGCTCAGTGAGTCCAAAGAGATTCATTTCCAGGTCAAGATACCAAAAAATGCTTTCATCAGCAAATTCAGGATGTAAGTCAATATGAAAGCTTTCATGCACTGATTTACTTTCTCACATATACATTAGTCATTTTGACCTTGAGAGAATGAGAGAGAGGGAGTGAAAGAAGAGCTGTTGAGGAAACAACAAATAAATAAAAATCATTGGCAAATTGCTGTGGTATGAGAGAAATGATCAACAAGAGAATGAATAATGAAAAGAAGTCTATCTATCTATCTATCTATCTATCTATCTATCTATCTATCTATCTATCTATCTATCTATCTATCTATCTATCTATCTATCTATCTATCTATCTATCTATCTATCTATCTATCATGTCGGGTCACTGGTTGTTTCCCTTGAGTTTACCCATTGATTACTTTGGATATTTAATCCCTCATGTTTATGCTAAGTGTTTCCTATCTGTTGATTCAGGACTTTTCGCTCTGCTATAGTCTGCTCACTTCTGATCTTGTTTCTTTTTTCTGGTCCAGTGATATCATTCTTGCTCTGTTCATGCCATGTATGACTTGGACAGTTTCTTCAGGGGTGGGGAATATGGCAGGGTTTGTTTATGTTATTTGCTGTGCCGTGTGATTTTGTTTATATTCTGAGTTCTCACATATGTTTGCCACGCCCAACCCTTTCCCTTTCATGGCTCTACATACCTGTTCCTTTTGTCTCACTAATTACCTTCCCTATGAATACCTGCAGTCTTGTGCTTGTTTTATTGCTGAGTCCTTGTCTCTTTTTACCTGGTTTTTGTGTTCGTTAGTTTGTATTTTAGTCCCCTAGTTTTTCCTAGGGTTTCCATGTGACTGTAGTTTTATTTTCTTAATAAGTCCCTAGTTTATCATTTTATCCCTGTGTTTATTATTAGTCTCAGATTATGTGGAGCATTATTAACAGCCCAAGCTATAATTAAATGATCACTTCAGAGGTCATGATGACTTAAGACATTTACATGTACACACACACACACACACACACACAATTCTGAATGCTGGACTGATGTATATTATGTGGATTATAATGTTGGTTCCTTAGGACCATAGAAGGAAAGACATATGATGGAGTTGTGAAGAAGAAAGAAGAGGCACAGCAGCAGTACAGTGCGGCAGTATCCCGAGGAGAAAGTGCCGGAATTGTCGGGTACCACAGAAACACAAGTGCCACAGTGCCACAAGTGGCTACAGTGGATATAAAAATCTATGCTCCAGGTTCTTTTTAATGAAAAAGATTAATCACATCAGACCCTTAATGTACAAATAATGTAGAAATGTATAATGTATAAACTGAATACATTTAATTGAATTCATGTAATAAAGCAACCAACAAAATTTAACTGTAAAAGATTTGAAAAAAAATATATATTTCTAGTTACTCAAAATAAACAATAAATAAAAGTATAATAACCTGGTTTCAGACATTTAAGTGTTAATTTATTTAGCACTTTATTAACACATTTTGAATATAAAGCACTCTTTTGGTTAAGAATTGGTCAAAAGTCAGTAGATCTTAATCTGGTCATTTTCTATCATTCATCTATCTTTCATATCTATCAAATAGTCAATGGAATCGTTTCATGTTTTCATGTCAAAAAAACCTGCTAATTTTACAGGGGTGTGTAGACTTTTCATATCCTCTGTAATTTAATGCAGCCAGGTGAGATAATGAAAATGAAAAAAGAATCTGAAAATCATGTGTTATATTCTGACTTGAGAGACTGAAATAATGCTTAATTTGTGTTGCTAAGGCATAGGAATTAAACCCTTGATTTCTTGCGGGCTTCAGCTCGGTAGGACGGACCCTGGAGGAGTTTAAAACCTCAGTGACGGTGGCAGCTCTCAGTAAGGTGACCTTTGAACTCACCTATGAGGAGCTGCTAAAGCGAAGACTTGGCAAATACAAGTTACAAATCAATGCCCAACCAATGCAGCCTGTGGCAGATTTCAAGGTATTCAAATATACAGATATATATACAGAATATATGCAATATGCAAATCCCATGCAGTTCTTAAGATACAGCTTATTGTTACATTCAGATTGTGTCTCCACTAGATTGATGTGTATATTAATGAGAATCCAGGAATTTCCTTCCTGGAGGTACAAGGAGGGCTGAAAACTCAGGAGCTGTTTAATGCTGTAATCAGTACTCTAGCTGACTCTACCAAAGAGGTGAAAAATAAACTTTATGCTGAAAGTTAGTGAACTCCTTAAATCAATATCAAAGCCTCTTTCAAAGAAAATCAATTTACTGATTGGTCAATGTGTACTGTATACACACAGATTACATTAATGTACCCACTCATTTGTGTCTGCAGGCATGGGTGAACTTTTACCCCACTCGCGAGCAGCAAACAAAGTGTGAAGGTTGTGGAGAAAATGGATTAAATGGAGACTTGCTCATAGAGTATGATGTGAAGAGACCAAAACAGAATGGAGAACTGAGGGTACTTTGTGGAATCATAAGTAGAATAATAGCACATAATAGCATACACGAAAAAGTCATTAAAGCCATAGATGTGCAAATATGAAGCAGAAAGATAAAGAAATCTATATATAAATACAGAAGAAAAAATAAAAATAATAGTAATAATAAATTCACAAAAACATACAAACAATTGCACAACATAAACTGTTGGTATTGCACTATTGTTGTTGCACAGAATTTAAATTAATGCATTTGCACGGCTTAAAAAATATCACACACAACAGTGTGTATTATGATGTGAGGTTATTTCACAGTTATAACACAGTATAAAAATCATTATAAAAAAAAATCAGAATGAACAACGTGTATTATGGCAACTGGTTCACTGAGAGCAGCTTTGACTGTAAAGTCTAATAGCAGTAGGGAGAAAAGACCTTCTGTATCGCTCCTACAGACATTTAGAATGTAACAGTCTGTCACTGAAGCTTAGCTACCATCTGCCTTTCTCCCGCCTCCTGTATTGTGTTCAGGGGCATCCCCAGAACTGAGCTGGCCTTCCTAGCTTGTCCAGTCTCTTCCTGTCTGCATTAAAGATGCTGCTGCACCAGCAGACCACTCCAGAGAAGATGGCTGAGGCCACCACACAGTCAAAAAACTTTGCAGAATGAGTCTAATGACTCCTCAGCAGAAAGAGTCTAATGTTTGTCTAATGTAATGTTCTTGAAGACTGCAACTGTGTTATTTGTCCAGTCCAGTTTGTTGTTCAGAATAACAGCCAGGTATTTATAAGGATCCACTCTCTCAATGTCCTCTCCCTGAATGTTCACTGGTGGTAGTGAAGGGTGTTGGTCGGAGTTGAGTAAGCACTAGCCTCTCCAGCGTCTTCATCAGATGTAAGGTCAGTGCTACCGGTCTATAGTCCCCAAAATCCTTAGGGCGAGACATCTTTGGTACAGGTACCACACAGTCTTCCTGCCTTCCCCAGCTTCAGGCTCAGACCTGATCTGAGCCTGGGGCTGAGGCCGTCTGGGCCCGCAGCCTTCCTCGCCCTGATCCTCCTTAGCATACCCTTCCTATTAATCATGAGATATTCTACTGAGATATTTTGCATACTTAAATACTGTTTGCAATTTTTCAGGCATCAAATGGCTATTTCGTCCACTACTTTGCACCCACAGATATTCAGCAAATCCCAAAAAATATGGTCTTTATTATAGACAGAAGTGGCTCTATGCACGGCAGAAAAATTAATCAGGTAAACAATCAAACAGTCAAATGTGTTTTGTATATATATATGGAGTTTTACAGTTATCAGAACTGATATAATTATAAAGCTATAATGGCTTTATATCATTGACCATGTATATGCAGACAGCACACAGATGCAGTTTGAAATACTGCTGATGTTTGCCATTTTAGACTCGTACGGCAATGTTGAAGATTTTGGAAGATCTTGGTCAGGATGACTACTTTGGCCTAATCATCTTTGACTCTGAAGTAGATGTCTGGAAAGCGGAACTTCTCCAAGCCACAAAACAGAATCTGAAGCAAGCAAAGGACTTTGTGAAGAACATTAAAGATCGAGGAGGTAGTCATTTTCAATATCAAACTTAAATACTAGTAAACACAAACAAGCTAAAATGATTAGCTTTCTTACTGAATAGTGGGAATATACATAACAGGGTTTTAAAGTAAAATTTTGTTTGTTTGGGGTTTTTTTTGTAGGGGGGCACTTGTATAAAAACGCATTGTGCTTAATAGAATTGTATTTTTAAAACTTCTCACTTACATGTTCAGGTTTTAACATTTAGTGGTTAACAAGGTTGTGTAAAGCATGGCAATATAAGTAATGAAAATCACAAATCATTATTATCGAAGCTGCAAGTAACATTGATCTTTCATCAGTATGCAAGTAGTACAAGAGTTACATATAGGCATGTTAAGTGTCAAGAAATGGGATTTGAAAGAGATGCAGTGTACTGCCATGACATTAAGAAAAAAAAAGCCTCCAATAAAAAAGCCTGAATGTATTTGTATTTTGAATAATGCAAGAAACTGGGAAACAATGGCCAATTTGGTATGCAAAGAAAAAACTGTTGTTTATTAACATACACTGTATACTGTTTTTAATAACTCTTAAATGACTCATCTGAACTCATACTAATCTTCCCCTCAGCCACAGATATCAATGCTGCAGTGCTGAAGGGGGTGGACATGATCAAGAGATACCCCAGAGAGGGCTCTGCCTCCATCCTCATCCTGCTTACTGATGGAGACCCCACTTCAGGTACTTAATGTTTAAATTGTGTTGGCCTCCTAATAAATCTGGCATCAATTTTCTACAACATTTCAAAACGTTGAAAGATTTTCCATCACAAATATTGTGCATCATTAAACAGCAATTATTTACTTCATTAGTAACTTTACTTAGTAATGATTGTGTCCTACAGGTGAAACAAACACCGAAAGAATTCAGGCCAATGTCAAAGCGGTCATTGGTGGTAAATTTCCACTTTACTGTCTGGGGTTTGGATTTGATGTAAACTTTGATTTTTTGGAGAAAATGGCACTGGAAAATGATGGAGTTGCTCGCAGGATCTATGAGGACTCGGATGCTGACCTCCAGCTGCAGGTGGGATACAGTGTGCTAGTCATTTTCAGGAAGGTCCATTTATACACTGGTCACTTGGCAAAAATTCTAATCTATTTCACGCTTTCCTGCTTAGGGTTTCTATGAAGAAGTGGCCACCACACTGTTAACTGATGTCCAACTGAAATATCCTGGAGGAGCAAATCTCACCCAGACCAGTTTCAGGCAGTATTATAATGGCTCAGAGATCGTGGTGGCTGGGCAAATCACAGACAACAGCCTGGAAACTTTACAAACCGAGGTCATCGCAATCTCGGTAAGATCATCACTGCTACCACAACTGCAGTTCAATTCCACTTCCCTGTAAATCTCTTGCTTGTCAATTTTGAAGCAGGTGTGCAACTGTAAATGCTACAGCCTTCAACTGATTCTGAGTACACCGAGTATACTGCTGAGATAAAAAGTCTTTAAACTGAGTCTTTATCTGTCTAAGTCGAGTATCTGCTTTACATGTTCCGTGACCAATAATTAACGCTTTGTATTTCTCTCTTATCCACTTTGTATGTCTTTAATAACTTGCAGAAAAACACAAATGTAACATACCAGGACTCCATATCAACAAAAGATGTCATTGATATCTTACCACAACATGAAAACTTCATCCAGAGACTGTGGGCTTATCTTACAGTGAAACAGCTCCTGGAGAAAGAGTAAGTGTTCACCATTTTTTCTGCTTTATGTAAGGAAACTACATTCTGGATTTGCAGAGTATTTTTGCATTCATGTGTGTTAGAGTGGCACTCAAAGGAATCGAGAAAGAAGCAGCCCAAAAGAAAGCTCTGGATCTCTCTCTGAAATATGAATTTGTGACTCCACTCACCTCCATGGTGGTCACTAAGCCACAGGAAGAGGAAACACAGGTTGCCCACAAACCAAAAGAAGGTGAAAAGCCAACCACAACTTATCATGGGCTGAAAGACGACATGCATTCATATGGTAAGTGGACAAGGAAATTTTAATTACATTTTAGCACTTTAGGTTTTACTCCCTCCAACACACTTCTGCTCCATAAAAAACTGAATAACTGCTCTGCAGAACCATCCAAGGAAATGGATATTTTATGGTGTCTTGAATACAATACATTTGTTTGTTTTCTCTGACATATGAAATGGCCTGCTCCTTTCTCTCTTTAAACAATTTCATGCTCATGTTATTCTCTATTTTTTTTTTTTTACACTGAAACATGTAATGTTCTTTTGATTATGCTCTATGGTGTGTGTTGAAGACTTGTACCAAGTTCCAGGTATGTATATTAATATTTATGATGGACTTGAGCTGCATGCTATATGAGAATGTGCCGTAGGTCATAAAGTATGTGTATATTATTGGTGCTGCAGTAAAACAAATTAAAAAGTTATATACGGAAAATAAATACACATTGCTAGAAGAAAATGTTTATGAAAAGGATGCATACCTTTTTATGAATTTTCATAAAGAAAACTTTAGAAACTTTAGAAACTTTTTAGAAATGCATTGACTGATCACACTGGGTTTCTTTTAATGCTTAGGTTATTCTCTATTTATTTTTTTACACTAGAACACAATTTTCAATTGATTTTGCTCTTACAAAAAATGTTGTCTTTTGTCTATGGTTTGTGTGATGAAGACTATGAAATGTCATATTCAGGTATGTATATTAATACCTACGATGTACTTTAGCTGCATGCTATATGAGGATTTGCAGTAAGTTATACAGTATGTGTATGATATTGGATCTGCAGTGAAAAGACTTCTTAATTCTTAACAGAAAAATGAATGAAGACTCATACCTTTTTTTCTTTTCTTATTGCATTCTTATTTCAATGCATGTCTTTTTGCCTGTTTCATATCATTAGTAGCAAGAATGGACCCTTTAAAACCAGTTCCCAGGCCAACGTTCATTACCCAAACTGCAGTCATCCAAACAGGTCCAATCAGAGCTTTCAGAAAATCTACATTTAATGCATCTTAAACACATCAGTGTGCAGCATGTCATCATTCTTTATCTATTCTCTCTCTTGTAGTGGGTAATGTGAGGTTCTTAATCTCTGCTCAGCCTAAACAGATCTGTTATGACACACCTGCAGGCCACAAACTCCGACTCTTTTCGGATAATTCAGGTGGGCAATATAATGGTTGCAAAAGTTTTAAAGCTTTAAAATGTGCAGTGAAATGCTGATCGTTGACACCAGGACTGCTGGAAAAAATAAGCATAATAACGGTTATAAAATATATTATATTAAATATTATTATAACATAATTATAATATATATATACACACACACACACACACAAGTAGAAGAAGATAAGTTAGTGGGAGTTCAGGATCCACAATTTTCATATAAATTTCCCTCTTTGTAAATGTTAACTTCTCTCGACTAAGCAAAAAAGGACAATCACAGCCAAATGTACAGAGACAAATCCTCCTTACTGCTAATATTACTGTTAGCTGTCAATCAGCTCACTGTTAATCAGCTACTACTATAAAATGAGATTTGCATTAGGGGGTGGGGCATATATGGGTCTCGAGAGCATTTAATTGTGGCTAGTTATGAAAAAAACATTATCATTATCCGAGAAGTGATAAAAGATAAATTCAGATCATAGCCAAAACTGCTTTTGTTTCAGATATACTATGATATTCGTGTCCGTAACGCTAAGAGACAACAGCAATTTGATCTCAAGGGCACTTTACAGTATAGTGTATAACATTTCCTCTCTCTCTCTCCCCATAGACATTTCTATAAATGGCCAACTCTCAGATAATGGCTTTACACTAGTTGCTATTCATTATAAAACAGCAAAACTTCTTGTGAGCCCTGCTGAAAGTGTCTACTCTGATGGTGAGAACAGTGTGAAGTTCGTGTGGGGACAGCCCAGCAGTCATGAGTCGGAGAAGTAAGAACAAAACTTAACTCTACTGGTTTGAACGATCAATAACGTTAAATCAAATATGAAACCACACACAAAAATAATGAAATGTCCTGATATACAGGATAAAAGCCCTGACCATGGAGGTGTTACACATTAACACCATCTGCTGCAAAAGCATGAATGATAATCAGCACAGGACACTGATAGTCTACCACACGATTGTGGGAATTGGGAGCCACAATCAACAAATAGTAGCAGAGCAAAAAAGGCTTTGGTGAATAAAATACCCTGCAATCAGTATCCCAATAAAATTATTTTAGTACATTGTTGGCCATAACTGAGATCCTACCTGCTAGAACAACCAAACTGTCAACATTTCTCATTCTCCTTGAACATTTGCAGTGTTTAACACAATCAAACACAAGACCCTCTTCTCCACTATCGTAAGTATTGGAATTTGTGGCGCTGCATGGCAATAGCTTTAAAGGTGATGTGGAGCAGATTCACATTTGCCCCATGTCAACTTTCCACTGGCGTCCCACAAGGTTCTATTCAATGTGTCATGATCTTACAATCTCTGAGATCTTACAATCTCTGGATCAGTCACTGTCCCCAACTTTGGGGTAACCATGGACTATCAACTGTCCCTTTCCTCTCACATAGCTAATCTGACAACCTCATGATGATTCCTCTACTAGAACATCAGAAGGATTAATCCATTTCAATCTGCTCAGGTAACTCGGGTGCCTGTGCAGTCCTGTCATATTGAGACTGGACCACTGCCACTTGCTCCTGACAGGTCTGCCTTTAAGGGCCATTTGACTTCTGCAACTGATGAGATTGCAGATGCACAAACTGATAATCAGATTTAAAACACTGATGTTTACCTATAATACTACACTTTTACACTGAAATATCACTGAGTGCTGGACATGGCATACTCAACTACCTGATCATCGTCTCTTCCCACAGCATAGCAATATTTCAGAGAAGCAATGAATTAGACATCACCATGGGAAGTGTGCGTGTTGTTCTCCTCATTCATAAGAATAGAGGAGATGATTTTCTGTGGCCTGTTGTTCATCAACAAGGAAAGGATCCTAACATTACAGGCATTCTGGGTAAGACTGTACAACACAAAGTCAGACTTAAACTCAAAACTTTAAAACTCTAGTTCTATGGATCAGTTTTGCAAAACGTATTACAAAATCTGCTGCATTTTTCATTCCAAACAGAGACTCCTTCTCAGGTCCACCTGGGACAAAAGTGAGCTAGTTTACTGGCAGCTTGCAGGCTGAAAAGCCTTTAAAATGCAGTATTTTGGCGACAGAACCAAACTGTATTATGATAGTCATAGAACATGTTTTTTTAATAAGTTTAAAGTAGTAAAGCCCAATCTGGTCCAATTGGCTCAAAGCCAAGTTAGATAGTTACCTATCAAATAGAAGGAAGAAAGTAGCATTGGCAGAGGTTCAGGATATTATATTTATATTTTTATATTTGATATTCAAGGAAAAGCTGATCTTCAGTATGAGGAGCTCCCAGGATCAAAGCTGAAAATCAAGGACCAGGAAGTTGAAGCTCCCCAGTAAGGCAATGGAACAATTTTAATGCATCATTTGTTACACTTTTATGGACGCTCTATAAATACATGTCTCTGTCTTGTTATAGGAGTTCTGCCATCGACTACAGATTTTCTGCTGCCCCTAGGGTGAATTGCTGGCTTGTACCATTCCAGTCTGCCCTGCAGGGGGAGCTTTCTGACTTCACTGTCTCACAGCTGTAGAAACCTATGTGAAATATGGGCATGTTATTTTCAGCTTAATAATACTTAATAAAATACATTGTATTCTGTTCTTTCACGGGGTTTTGATTCTACTTGTATTGCAATGCAACAAAATGTTTATTCAGACAACACAAATCATCAAATAATAACTTAAATAAAAGAATAGGTCTGCAGGTAGCAGATGTACAACTAGTTTAAAAACTTTGAGATGAAAGTCCACTTGCTGGAGTTTAGATTTGTTTGTGCTGTTTTGTATGTTTTGAAGAGATTACTGGAATGGACCTAGTACCTACAACAACAAAGGCAAAAATAAATAGTACAATACTGCATTTGACAATAAAACACAAAGATAAGATGGAAGAAAAAAATGAAATGAAATCAGCTACAAAATGAACTATCACCTGAATAACAACTGAATAACGTGCTTTCTATGTTCAATTTTGTTCCTCTCCTTTAAGTAATTTTCTGTTTATTCTTGCTGGATGTGTTCTAGAAGACTACACAATAACGAAAATGCCCAATGAAGGAGGCCCAAATTCTCTGTGCATCAACAAGCGTACATGTGGATGATCAATCTGGATGTGAACTTTGATGATATGCAAATCTACGGAAACTTATTTTAAACACAAAGGGAAACAGTCAGGAGATGTGTTAACCAAGAATTCCATGTGATTTTCCAAATTTTAAAAGGACTGAGAGAAAAATTTTAAGGAGCTCTTAAATATTAACAGCTTCACAATAAAGCATTCAATCCATTTAGTTCTAATTCATAGAGACAGAACATCACACAAACATACAAAACAAAACTGTGCATGAAAGTCAAAGCATATGTAATAGTGTTTCAAACAGATCAAATATCTGAAATACACTTGCTTGTCTTCTGTCTACATCACATAGCAAAGTATATACTGTAGATCAAGTTTTTGTCTAGTACATTCACCTTCACAAATGATAAAACGCAAGAGTGATGTTTCTCCAAGCCTTAACAAGATGATAACCTAAATAATCAATATGCGAAGAGTAGGTAAACAGTAGCTATTCACTTCTTTACCAAGTGCTAAGGGGGGCTATGAACCCACTTAAAAATGAATAATCCAGAAAATACTATAATATAGAATAATCTAGAATATAGTGTAATCCAGAATATACTGTAATTCAAAATAATCCAGAATATACTGTAGATAGATGATTCATGTTCACTGTCACTTAGTTCAGTACATAAACAATTTAGATACTAAATAACAATTTAGTTATTTAGAGCGTATATTTAAAGGAAATGACAACACATCAAAATAACCCAAGATCATACAGTATTTGCAGAGCTTTAATAACTCAAATAAAACAAAATGCAAATCATTTGTAAACAAATTGTGTTAATGCTTTGGCTAAATAACATTAAGAAATCAGTATTTGGTGGAATAACCCGATCTGCATGTGTTTTGGCTCCATGATCTCCACCAGTCTTTCACATTGCTGTTGGGGAACTTTATACCACTCTTTTTGCAAAAAAGCAAACAGCTCAGCTTTACTTGATGGTTTGTGACCGTCCATCTTCCTCTTGATGACATTCCAGAGGTTTTCAATAGGGTTCACATCTGGAGATTGGACAGTGGTCTCTTATTTTTTTCCAGAGCTGTAGTTTCCACCTGCAGCCAGGTGGACCACATCCTTCATATCATTATATACACATGGACAAAATTGTTGATACCCTACCATTAAAGAAAGATAAACCCATAAAGGTGAAATAACTTGAAATTGACAAAAGTAACAATAAATAAAATTTTACTGAAAATTGAATATTGAAAATCAGACATTGCTTTGAAATGTGGTTCAACAGAAGCATTAAAAATAAAAACCTAATGAAACTGGCCTGAACAAAAACTATGATAACCCTAGAGAAAAGATTGAAAATGAACCATAGGGACATGTTAAACTAAAGTGTGTACTGTAATTACCATCACAGGTGTCTTCAAACTTGTCAGTCTGGCTATTAAAAGGGTGAAAAGTAGTCACTGTGCTGTTTGGTATCATGATGTGCACCACACTGAACATGGACCACAGAAGGCTAAGGAGATGTCTCAGGAAATTTGAAGGAAAAATACAGACAAGGATGTTAAAGAAAAAGGCTATAAGACCATCTCCAAGCAGCTTAATGTTCCAGAGACTACACTTGCATATATTATTTAGAAGTTTATGGTGCATGGGACTGTAGCCAACCTCCCTTGATGTGGAAGCAAGAGAAAAATTGATGAAGAGACAGATAATACAAATAGTAAAAAAGAGCCCAGAACAACTTTAGGGGTAAACCCCAAGGTTGAGGTCAGATCAGTGTCAGATCGCATCATCCGTCACTGTTTGAGCCAAAGTCAACTTAATGGAAGACGACCAAGCAAAACCTTTTAGCAGCTCACACCAGCTCAGATCTAAATCCTATTGAACATTTGTGGAAAGAGCTGAAACATGCAGTCTGGAGAAGACACCCTTCAAACCTGAGACAGCTTGAGCAGTTTGCTCACGAGGAGTGGGCCAAAATACCTGTCGACAGGTACAGAAATCTCACTGAGAGTTACAGAAATTGCTTGATTGCAGTGATTGCCTTAAAAGGTTGTGCAACAAAATATTAAGTTAAGGGTGCCATCATTGTTGTCCAGACCAGTTTCATTAGGTTGTTATTTAAAAGTTTTTGTTTAAACACAATTTAAAAGCAATGCCTGATTTTCATTAGAAAATTTTTAGTAAATTTTGATGTAATGTTACTTTTGTGAGTTCAAGTCGTTTCAGTGGAAATTGTGAGTTTCTGTTTCTATAATGGAAGGGTACCAACAAGTTTGATTGCATGTAATTTTTTTAAATGTTTAAATCAAAACCTACTCTACCTGCTTGGCCACTGTTCAACAATGAATGAAATACAGTTATAACATTATAAAATTATTCCATGGGGTTCTGCACTAACACAGGAGACAGGAACATCCTGAAAATAAAATAGGTGTGCTACATTGTAAAAAAAAAAAAAATTTATTAAAGTGTTAAAAATTCTGAAATTAAACTGTTTTTCATCTTTTGTGGTCAGAAGGGTTGCAGAGTTTTGAGTAATCATGCTTTAAGTAAACAGTATTGTGGCTGTTTGCACCCTAGGGCACAAGGACAAACCGTGTGGAGCCACCAGCAAATGGAGTAACCAGATGGTTTGTTTAAATGTTTGTGTAATTGTGAGACCAGAGTGTTATATGGGTCACCATGGAGCGAGCAACAATCATAATAACTTTCATTGGATCTTTACTTCTATGTATAACCTCAGTGCCAGCTAAGAAGGTAAGAACTGACCAAGACGTTTCATGGATCATCTGCTTGTTTCTTAAATTACTTTCTTCTGTTATGATTACATCTTTTACAATCTATATAAAAACGTTTAACAAAGTTCCTGAGTGATCATATCTTTTCAGAAGACATCACCCTTAGAAGTACTCCACATTACTACCATATTATTACAAATCTGAGAATGTGAGAATCTGCAAAAATATACAGCATGGAAAAAACAAGTAGTTGAGCAAACATTGGGTAAAGGTCCACTCACACATTAAGGGTTATTTTTGTTTGAGTTGCTTTGTAGGTTTAGGAGAGTTTACAAGAGTTAAGAGTGTACTACAGTCAAAATATGCAACACAGTACTTGTGTGAAGACACATGAATTTTGATTCATCCATATGGGAACATTTAATAAATGAAAAATGAAATGGTTTCCCCTAAATGCAGGAACGAGAAGTTGACATCTACAGCTTCCACATCAATTCTACAGTAAACAGCCGCTACGCCATTACACTCATCACAAGCCGTGTGGCGAACCGGCTCAATGAGTCCAAAGAGATTCATTTCCAGGTCAAGATACCAAAAAATGCTTTCATCAGCAAATTCAGGATGTAAGTCATTTATAAATACACATAATTAGACATAAAGGTGTCATTTTCAGAAGTGGCATGATGTGTACTTCACAGACTTCAAAGCTCTACAAAAAAGAATTGGCATAATAAATAGCATTAACAAAAATGTTTGGTTCAACAAGCATAAGCATCAAGTTCACTGGGTAAAGCTAAAATCACAAACACTAAAATTTGCTTGCAGATGTAGCCAGAAGGTTTCCAAGAACAGAGTCAGGCAAAAGTCCAGAATTCTAAATTTTTAACCAGGGTCATAACAGAATAAAGCACAGAATGTGGTCATAATTGGAAATATTATAATTGAATGAATATTTTATTTGTTGTTGTTGAAGAAATGGCAGCATCATATAGAATCTTGTATAAAATGTCTGGAAAATGGTTCCTTAGGTACAATGATATTAAATTGTGGATTATGTTTTTATGTTGGATATTTGTTGTATGCAATAATTATGAATTCTATCAATAAAAATATGTCTAAATATCTCTTCATGAGGATCATAGAGGGAAAGACATATGACGGAGTTGTAAAGCAAAAAGAAGAAGCACAGCGACAGTATAGTCAAGCTGTATCACGAGGAGAAAGTGCCGGGATTGTCAGGTACTGGAGAAAGAAGAATAATTATTCCAGGCAGTTGGGATAATATGGTTTAGATTTCACATTATTTCAAAGTAAAATCTTTAAGATTAAATTTATGTCTCTAACCTGCTTAATGAACTAGCATAAACTCTCAGTACCAAACAAATGGCGTACATATTGATGACACTTGTTGTGGGCTTCAGCTCGGTAGGACGGACCCTGGAGGAGTTTAAAACCTCAGTGACGGTAGCAGCTCTCAGTAAGGTGACCTTTGAACTCACCTATGAAGAGCTGCTAAGGCGAAGACTTGGCAAATACAAGCTACAAATCAATGCCCAACCAATGCAGCCTGTGGCAGATTTCAAGGTGATTTAAGACCTAACAGGCATAGAACATCTAGAACTTGTTTGAAATTGAAATTATGAGCATGTCATATCACAGTTTACATTTACTACAAATGACTCCATAGTGAAATTTCAATCAACATCTATGAAATATCATCGATTTATGTGGCAAAAAAGGCACTTTTTAAAGGCTACTGCAAAGAACAGGTCATTGTTTAAATAAATAATTTAAAATAATGACTTAATGATAATTTAACAGAAATTTTACAATTAAATGTTAACAAGATGTATAACAAATATTTAAGATTTTAATTCAAACAAATTTAATCCAATAATTGAAAAATAAAGTTTTTGTCATTTTAGAGCCGATTAGACAGATTCTTTTTATGTTTTTATTTTATATGACTAGAGATAAAACATTAGATAAAAAAAAATATCTTCATTTGATAGTATGTTTGTGTCTCTACTAGATTAATGTCTACATTAATGAGCAGCCAGGTATTTCCTTCCTGGAGGTAAATGGTGAGCTGAAAACACAGGAGCTGTCCAGTGCTGTAACCAGTGCTATAGCTGCGTCTACAAGAGAGGTGAAAATTAAACGTTAAAGCTATTCTTTAGTAAACATCTAACCTGTACTACAGAAATTAGCTGGTTATTTAAAGCATGATAATAATCATACATGACTAAAGAAATCTGATATCTGTATGTGCAGGCATGGGTCAACTTTTATCCCACTCTCGAGCAACAGACCAAGTGTGAAGGTTGTGGAAAAAATGGACTAAATGGAGACCTGTTCATAGAGTATGATGTGAAGAGACCAAAACAGAATGGAGAACTGCAGGTTTAAAACTTTTAAATTAGAATCTTAATCAGAATTTGAAATTACAACATGCAAAACTGCTAAATATTAAAAATAATAATGATTTACAGTGACATCACATTGTGACAGGTTTTCATATGATTGAAGATGTAAAGCACAGCATTTGTAATATTTGTAATGTTGTAATGTTTCTTACTCTAAATTATTTTGTCTTTGCCCATTTCTAGGCACTGAACGGCTATTTTGTCCACTACTTTGCACCTACAGATATTCAGAAAATCCCAAAAAATGTGGTGTTTCTCATCGACCGAAGTGGCTCCATGCGCGGCAAGAAAATTCAACAGGTAGACAATGAAAATTTATATGCAAATAAATTATTAGTAATAAAAATTATTTATCACCAACAGAGTGAGAGAAGACAGTCCAGGAAAGACAAAATCCAAAACACATGCCAAAAATCAATGGCAAAATACAAAACCAGAATTTTTCTGAAAAAAAAGTGCTCCTACTACAATTTGTATGTTTTTGTTTATTTTCCGTATTTATAGTCATCCCTACCGATTTCTTTTTACAAGATGGTCATCACTACATATGACAGAGACACTCATATCTATTGGTCAACAATCCACTCATCTTTCGCCGGTACCTCCTTTACCTAGCATCGAGCATTGTACCTCTGTCATGCTCCTGCACACCCAATCCGGAACTTATGATCATCAAATGTCGGCCTTTCTATCTCTCTCAGACACTGCAATAGGGGACCTACAAGAGGCTCTCACACAACACCAGACTCAGCACCAGGACACTGCGCTCATTGTGGCTGGGGACTTTAACTGGGCCAACCTCAAGCGCGCAATGGCAAACTTTTTCCAGCAAATAACATGCCTCACCAGGGGTGAAGAGGACATTAGTTGACTGCTACACACTGTTCAAGGACAGCTACAAGTCACAATCATGTCCATCATTTGGAAAATCGGACCATGCCGCCATCTTCCTCATGTCTGTTTGCAAACAAAGACTAATAAAGGAAGCTCCGGTTCAGAGGGAGGTGAGTCGTTGGATGGACCAATCGTTGGCTGCTCTCCAGGACACTTTAGATGATGCAGACTGGGACATATTCAGGCACAGCTCCAATGACGTTAACATTTTTATGGAAGAGGTGGTGGGATTTATCAGGAAAATGATGGAAAATACAGTTAAAAAAACCGTCATCAGAACATTTCCCAACCAGAAGACATGAGTGGATAACACTATCCACGATGCTCTGAGATCCTGCTCTACTGCCTACAATGCAGGGCTCACCACTGGGAACATGGACGAATACAAGGTCTTACAGAGGTGAAGGAAGCCAAGCAGCACTACGGGATGAAACTAGTGTCACAGGTTCAACATGGTGGCTGTAGGAGCCTGTGGCAAAGACTGAGAATGATCACAGACTATAAAACAGCAACATCCAGAACGATGAATGTGGATGCTTGTCTGACAGCTAAACACTTTTTATGCTCTCTTCAAGGCTGCAACTAACAGTGCTAAAGGTGCTAGTGGCACAAACAGCATGCAGGCTGAGACAGCTGGAGAGGTAAGAACATTCACCATCTTGGAGCATGACATGAGGAGGACATACAGAAGAGTGAATACCAGAAAGGCAGCAGGACCAGACGGCATCACAGCAGAGGGTCTGTGAGTCTGCACTGATCAGCTAGCACCAGCGTTCACCAAGATATTAAACCTCTCCCTGGAATAGTCTGTAGTCCCCTCATGTTTCAAACTGTCCACCATTGTTCTTGTCCCGAAAAACCCCCAGCCTCTGCCTCAATGACTATCACCATGTAGCCCTGACCTCAGTAGAGATGAAGTGCTTTGAAAAACTTATCAGAGACTTCATCACTGCTTCACTTCCAGACACACTGGATCCACTTCAGTTTGCTTACAACTAAAACCACTCTACTAAAAATTCTACTAAGCATGACGTTTCTCATCTTCTCCATACATCTATGAGCCCCCGGGACTTCAGGAATGGGAATTATGTGAAAATTCTGTTTGTGGGCTACACTTCAGTGTTTAACACAATAATTCCATCGACACTAACCTCTGAGTTGGAGGTCCTGGGACTCAGCCTATACCTGTGGCAATGGATCTCCAACATACTCACAGACAGACCACATGCTGTATGGGTGAGCAAATATGTCTCATCCTCCCTCACCCTAAGCACTGGAGCTCCTAAGTGTTGTGTTCTGAGCTCACTGCTGTACTCGCTGTACACATACGACTGCATGGCCACTTCCAACTCCACCACCATCATCAGGTTTACTGACAACACTGTTGTGGTAGGCCTGATCTCCAACAACGATGAGACGGCCTACCTACAGGAGATCAAGAACTTGGAAAGATGGTGCCAAGAGGACAATCTTCTCCTGAACGTTGTAGTTGATAGTGGACTCTTTTCTCTGTTGCATTCAGGGAAATGCTTCCACGTTTTTATGTGTTGTCCACTGGTTAATATATTAGTAATGATAGAGCAAGTTAATGCTATTGCTGCTAATTCAGTGAAGACTTGCAGTGCTGAACAAATCCTAAAATAATAAGCTATTGAAAAATGATAACGTGTTGTCTCCGGTTATTGCTGAACATAAACTGGCCTAAGGCTCTTGATATTTTTTTTACTTTTTTATGGTAGACTCAACTGGCAATGCAGAAGATTTTGGGAGATCTGGCTGAAGATGACTACTTTGGTCTGATCACCTTTGACAGTTATGTACATGCCTGGAACCCTGAACTCCTCCAAGCCACAGAGACAAATCTGCAGAAGGCAAAGTCCTTTGTTGAGGCAATTCAAGCTCAAGGAGGTAAAAAAGTGTGCAACCTAACAGGAGTCTTAATGAACTACAATTTGGTCAAAAACTCTTGGATTTTTTTTAGAGATTTGAAGGTTGTGTTCTATTCTATACTGACAATGCTAGGGGCAATTATATCATCAACCTGCTAATAAACTTCATCTCTGTCATTGGTTATTAAATTAACACACAAAACATAAAAGAAGTGCCTAAGTCTATGATGATTCACTTCTTTTAAATGAAAGAATGTTGTCTGTAGTGCGATCGACTTTGAAAAACTGTTATTCTTTATTGTGCTTAAGTGATAAAAGACTCAATTTATTAATTAAATCAAAATAATAATTTAATACATTCACTTCCCCGTCAGGCACAAACATCAATCAAGCTGTGCTAAATGGGGTGGAAATGATCAAAAGCCACCCACGACAGGGTTCTGCCTCCATCCTCATCCTGCTGACTGATGGAGACCCCACGTCAGGCACGCACACACACACACACACACACACACAACACACACAAACACACACACAGTAGCTATGTCTCAATTCCATTACCTATAAACTAGTTCCTTAAGTGTAATCATGTTTAAGTTACGAAAGAAAACATTTTATTTATTAATAGTAACTTGTAGTACAAAGCAAAAGGGCCATGTGCTTTCATTCAGACCATCTTCATATGTAACAGTAATGGTTAATTATTAGACAGAAAGTCAATGAAAGCAAAACAGATTAAACAAATTAGCTAGATTAAAACTGGTTAATCAAATACTTTAATACACTAAATATAAATTGTTAAGAATAATAAATGACAAATCATTTTTATCCACCAATCTGTAGAACCATCCATCCATCCATTTTCTATACCCGCTTATTCCTAATTAGGGTCATGGGGGTCTGTTGGAGCCTATCCCAGCACACACTGGGGGAAAGGCAACCACACACACTCACACTCACTCCTATGGGCAATTTAGAATTACCAGTCAACCTGATGTACATGTTTTTGGACTGTGGGAGGAAACCGGAGTACCCGGAGTAAACCCATGCCGGCACGGGGAGAACGTGCAAACTCCACACAGAAAGGCCCCTGCCTGTTCAAACCCAGGACCTTCTTGCTGTGAGGCAACAATGCTAACCACTAAGCCACCATGCTGCCCTTCTGTAGAACCACTTAAACTCAATTTTAAATCAGAATTATATTATAATGAATACAATGATTCCTTTACATTATTAGAGTTACATTATTGTGCAGTATTTAAGTATTTATTATATTATATCTCAAGATCATAGCATTCTAGTCACCTGCACTTGTCAGGATAGTGATGTTCCAGTTGGTCAGTTCTAACAGCTGTGTGTCCTACAGGTGAAACAAACACAGAAAGAATTCAGGCCAATGTCAAAGCAGCCATTGGTGGTAAATTTCCACTTTACTGTCTGGGGTTTGGATTTGATGTAAACTTTGGTTTTTTGGAGAAAATGGCACTGGAAAATGATGGAGTTGCTCGCAGGATCTATGAGGACTCGGATGCTGACCTCCAGCTGCAGGTGAAATACAGTCATTATCTGGAAGGTCCATTTATACACTGGTCACTTGGCAAAAATTCTAATCTATTTCACACGTTCCTGCTTAGGGTTTCTATGAGGAAGTGGCCACACCACTCTTAACTGATGTCCAACTGAAATATCCTGGAGGAGCAAATCTCACCCAGACCAGTTTCAGGCAGTATTATAATGGCTCAGAGATCGTGGTGGCTGGGCAAATCACAGACAACAGCCTGGAAACTTTACAAACCGAGGTCATCGCAATCTCGGTAAGATCATCACTGCTACCAAGGATGCAGTTCAAAATCAGAATCAGAATTAAAACCAGCTTAATTGCCAGATACTGTGGGTTTTACACATATAAGGAATTTGGGTTAAAAAAAATATGAGAATAAGCATAATAATAATATAAAAGAAAAATTTAAGAATTTTAAGCAAGAAGAAACATTAATTGTATGATAATGCAGTATAATAGTGTATAAAAGTGATCCAGTGCAATCGTTAAATTACAAATGCTACATTCAGTGTAAATAGAAACATAAACTGTACATTAGTGGAACAATGCAAATGCTCACAGTTTGAGGTAGGAATGTAAGATAAGGTATAGGTGCAGTGTGGCTATCTGAGTCATGTGCGTTAAAGTAACACATATGAACACAACAAGGGGGTTGGTGCGTTTGTACCTTAATGTCCAAGGAGGCGGATAACCATGGTGGGTCCTGCATATATAGACCATGATAGGTCCTACATATTGTTAATAAGGCCAGTTGCTAACTGTTTTTATGGTGTAAGGGTTTTGTCTTGATGGACCACAGTGGCAGCAGCATACCAAGTGGTGATGGAGGAGGTGAGTATAGATTCGATAATGGAAGTTTAGAAGTGCACCATCTTTGTCTTTGGTTGGCTGAACTTCTTTAGCTGCCATAGGAAGTACAACTGCTTGTGCGCTTTTTTAATTTAAGAGTTTATGTGCAGGACTAACTTGTTCTGACCCCACCATGTGAGCCAAATGAGGGTGGTGTCATCCACGAACTTCAATAGTTTGATGGATCGATGACTGGAGGTGTACAGGGAGAGTGTACAGGCTATTGGTGTACAAGGAGAGGAGTAGAGGAGAATGAACACAGCCTTGTGGGGAACCAATATTGATGGTCTGGCCTCACATGCTGAAGGGATCAGCAACACTAAGCTGGGAGAGCTTGTCTTGTAGCAGAGCTAGAATGACAGTATAGAAAGTAGAGCTGAAATCTACTAACAGGAGTTTAACATGGGTTCCTTGGAAGGCCAGGTGCTGGAGGGCCATGTTACTTGCATCATCTACAGACCTGTTGACTCTGTAGGAAAATTGCAGTGGGTCCAGGAGAGGGTCTAGGTGAGGCAGCATGAGACGCTCAAAAGAACTATTACCACAGATGTCAGAGCAACAGGTCTGTAGTCATTAAATCCTGTAATCCTTGTTTTTTTGTGATGATGGTGAAAGACTTGAAGCAGGCTGGCATATGGCATTTCTGAGAGCTGGTCTGCACGGTGCTTCAAGGTGAATGAAGAAAGTTCAATTTCACTTTCCAGTAAATCTCTCATATCCACTTTTCTTGTCATTCATTGCTTGCAGAAAAACACAAATGTAACATACCAGGACACCATATCAACAAAAGACATCACTGATGTTTTACCACAACATGAAAACTTCATCCAGAGACTGTGGGCTTATCTTACAGTAAAACAGCTCCTGGAGAAAGAGTGAGTGTTCAATCTGTTTACTGCTTTTACATGAAGCACTACATTATGTTTTCTTATGGAGTATTGAGATTTTTGCATTCATGTGTGTTAGAGTGGCACTCAAAGGAAACGAGAAAGAAGCAGCCCAGAAAAAAGCTCTGGATCTCTCTCTGAAATATGAATTTGTGACTCCACTCACCTCCATGGTGGTCACTAAGCCTCAGGAAGAGGAGACACAGATTGCCCACAAACCGAAAGAAGGGGTAGAGCTACCCAAAAAGCTACTCAAACACATGGCCTACCATCCTCCATGGAGTAAGTGGAAAAGAAATGGTAGACAAGGAAATTTTAATTACATTTTAGCAATTTAGGTTTTACTCCCTCCAACACGAGTCTGCTCCATATAAAAAAAGAATAACTCCTATGTTGATTATACCACAGGTTATACTGTGAATTTCCCTTTGGGATGAATAAACTATCTATCTATCTATCTATCTATCTATCTATCTATCTATCTATCTATCTATCTATCTATCTATCTATCTATCTATCTATCTATCTATCTATCTATCTATCTATCTATCTACCTACCTACCTACCTACCTACCTACCTACCTACCTACAATATTATATAAAAAGTTGATCTAAATCCAGGTCTGGAGGCTAGAGAACTATCCAAGGAAATAGCTATTTTATGGTGTCTTGAATACAATACATTGTATTTCAGGTCATTTTAACATATGAAATGGCCTAATCCTTTCTTTCAACTTTAAACAGTTTCATAATCGATGCAGCACTATTTGCTGAAGCATGCTCAGAAATTCACAAGATAATGTTATAGACTAATCTGGTCTAATGATTGGCTTGTAGGATCCATGTGCGGATTGAACACTCCGTTTAATGAGCAGTAAATAATCCAAATCATAAGACAGATGCAGGGTTGGAAAAAGAGTCATAAAGATCAGAGAAGCCAGAAATAACAGTCAGTGAAGCAAATAAATCCCAAGGGCTCCCTCCAGTGGACAATAGGTGGATTTGTGTGTGCAGTTGTAACAGAATCCCCCACCCCAAGAACACCTCTTGGGGTTCTTCTTGGTCAACCACGGGGTCTGGGACATGGTCTATTATTATGTACTGCGTGGAATTCAGCTGTGAGGGCAGGGTCGAGGATGTCCTGTGTGGTTACCCATGATCACTCATGATCATTCAGTGGAATCGGGTGAAGAATAATGCCAGAACAATGCATTTGTCTGGGGTTGAGTCTCTTGGTCCCTTTTATATACTCCAGAATTTTGTGGTCAGTAAGCATTTGAAATGGGTGTTGCGGAGTTTTCCAAGTTCACCATTGATTGGGGTCAGGGTGACACAGAATCGGGGTTGTGGTGAATCTTTACTTGAGATTATTAAATGCTAGTTGGGCAGGGGCAGACCAGGGAAGCTTCTTGGGTTTGCTTTTAAGCAGGGCTGTGAAAGGAACGGCCACTGTGCTGTATCCTCTGATGAAGTGGTGATAGAAGTTTGCAAAGCCCAGGAAACATTGTAGTTCCTTAATGTTTGTGGGTATGGGCCAGTCGATCACATCACTTACGTTGCTGGCGTCCATCTGTACTCCATCTTTGCTGATGACATACCCCAGAAATGAGACAGAGTGCCTATCAAATTCACATTTCTCCCTCTTTTCAAACAGGTTGTACTGTAACAGTCTCTGTACTACTTGGCATACTTGGAATAAATGTGATTCGTAAGTCTTGGACAATTTTAGAATGTGGTCAACCTAAACTATGACATTTGTAATTAGTAAGTAAATGAGGGCATGACCAAGTATTCATAGTAGCCATGTGAGGTTATAAATGCATTTTTCCACTCACCCCCCTCTCATAGGAAAACCAGGTTGTACAAGCTCTTTGGGTCCAGTATTGCGAATATTCATGCTTCTTGGAGCTGCTGATGTTACCAGTGATTAACCATAGTGGATTACCTTAAAAATATTCATGGCTTACCATTAATAGTACTTTTTCCCTCATTATATTTCTTTCCTCATTATAAAATATTATCACAAAACCAACCTAAAACAGATTTTACACTGATGTATACACTATTTTTACTGTTTATGGGACAATTGGATTTTGGAAGTCTGGAGCCTTGTAAAGAAAAAAGAAAGAAAAATGTGCTTGCTTATTTAACATTTTTAAGCAATTTAAAGGTTTTCCCAATCCAAGGTGTCGGGATGTCTGGGTCAAGTTTCCTAGCTCAAGCAGTTCAACCAGGAATCCCAGGTCTACCAGAGGGACGACAAGGTCGAAGATGGCCACTAGTAACACAAAGTCTAATAGGAGAACGAGGCCAAGCAGGGCGAGAAGGAAAACCAGTCCCATCAGCTGGTATGTATAAACATGGCAAATAAACAGATAGTTTTTACTCATTTATAATTCCCCATGTAGAAATGTGTTGAATTTTTTTCATGCTTGGTTCACTGAAGCCTTTCCGTATATTGGTAAGTCAATTACACTATATTGCTAAAAGTTTTCCCAGAAGAATTGAAGCTGCTTTAACAGCAAAGGGCAGGGCCATCTCCACATTAAACCCTACAGATTAAGAATGGGATGTCATTAACATTCATGTGCATGTAAAGGCAGACATCACAAAACTTTCTGGCAATATGACGTATGTTCCACACATTACACAATGATGTCAAAAATACTAAAAAAAAGTACCTTTATTTAAGCCTCATCAAGGATTTGACAAAATTTTAAAAACCTGAAAACTTGGAAGTGTAAACACAAAAATGACAATTAACATTTATCTTACTGTATTCAATACTTTCTGTCTTGTTTAGGTGTGCTTGTGATCCTAAAGCCCTGTCTGAAACTATATTCAAAAATGCAAAATTGTGACAGAAACAGACATAAAAGACAATTCAAACGATGATGTTTAATGAACAATGGAGTCTTTAGTAACATATCTCTTCTATTATAAGATGCACTGAAAATCTTCTTACTTTTAATGAATGAACTGAACAACCCAAGTGAAATTTTACATTGCTTTAAATATAATGATCCTATTGCTCTTTCATGGATTTATAAACAGAAAACCACATTCATGGTATTGTGTTTTATGTTCACATAAATTATGAGACTTATACCAACTGTAGATAATTATATTGGCCAGTTTAATCCTACACACACTTTACTTTCTTCTTCCTTTAATGCAGGGTTCCCCAACCACTGGGCTGCAGACTGGGCCATGGATCATTTGATTCCAGGCTGCGAAGAAACAATAAACTTATAATTTTATATATATAAAAAAAAATTACCACTTCTGCCCACAACTCACTCCCAAATTTGACGCAGTCGCGGGTTTTTCTATACATCAGTGATGCCGAGTTCACACTGCAGGATTTTATCCCTGATTTTCACTCGCCAAAAGGTTTTGCAAAATCGCCGAAACATAGTTTGTGGACCAGACAGAGTTGTTGGCGATTCTTCCTATTGTGCAGTGTGTAACCTCCTGTCACCGAACCATCGTGTAATGTGAACAAAGCAACAGCTGAAGGCTACCCCAGATAGTTGTGAAGTGTGAAAACAACAGTGATCCAACCACTTTGAAAATTATGCAGTGTGAAATAGGCATAAGTCTGCAAGTTAACCCATGCTAAAATGACCCCAAAACAAAATGTAACGGAAAATTGTCCGGTATCAAACCGGTCCGTGGTACAAAAAAGGTTGGGGAACCCTGCTTTAGTGGACTCAAGCTACAAGAGCTCCTGATATAGGTGCATAAAGATAAACCCAAACACTTTAGAAATGCTTTCACTGATCACACTGGGTTTCTTTTCATGCTCATGTTATTCTCAATTCATTATTTTACACTGAAACATGTAACTTTCCAGTGATTAAGCTCTACGGTTTGTGTGTTGACAATGATGCACCAATTTCAGATATGTATATTAATATTTACAATGTACATTAGCTGCATGCTACATGAAGAAGTGCAGTAGGTTACACAGTATGTGTATGATATTGGCTCTGGAGTAGAAAAATAAAAAAAATGAATGTTAACAGAAAATGTTATGAAAAGGATACATGCTTTTTATGAACTTTCTTTCTTTCTTTCTTTCTTTCTTTCTTTCTTTCTTTACTGCATTTTTATTTTAATGCCTGTCTTTTTGACATTTTTATATCATTAGCAGGGTATATGATCCCTTTACCACACCGACCCATGCCAGCAATCATCATCCAAAATAGACTCCAAACTGAAACACCGCCAACCACTACCCCTGCAGGTCCAATAAGAGTTTTCAGAAAATCTGCAAAAATTCATTTCTGTACAGCGTGTCATCATTCTTTATCCATTCTCTCTCTCTTGTAGTGAGTGTTGTGAGGTTCTTAATCTCTGCTCAGCCTAAACAGATCTGCTATGACACACCTGTAGGCCACAAACTCCGACTCTTTTGGGACAATTCAGGTAGGCAATATAAAGGTTTAACATTTTTTAAAGGTTTGATTTGTCATAGTGTTACAGGGTAAAATATGCAGTAAAATGCCGAGTGTTGACACCAGGACTGTGCAAGTTAAGCAACAATAATAACGGTTAATAAAAATATATTAATTTAATATATAGAAACATACAACAAAGTAAAACAAAGCAAATAAAAACCAAAAAATGCGGGTATATTGTAATAACATGAAAAGTACAATAAAACATGGTAAATAGGGTAGTTAGTAATGCTAAGAGAGAGGACTCTATGCATTTAAAGATTGTATGTGCATTGTACAGTAATGTAAGGCACATACCATAAATAAATAAAAAAAATACTAATAAAATAAAATCTGCTTATTGTTAATCAGCTACTACTGTAAAATGATATCTGTAAACATATATGGGCATATATGGGTCTATATATGGGTCTTGAGAGCATTTAATTTTACATCACAAAATTGTGACTAGTTATGAAAAAACATTGATCATTTTCCACGAAGTGATAAAAGATAAATTCAGTTCATAGCCAGAACTGCTTTTGTTTCAGATATACTATGATATTCGTGTCTGTAACACTAAGAGACAACAGCAATTTGATCTCAAGGGCGCTTTACAGTATAGTGTATAACATTTCCAATCTCTCTCTCTCTCTCTCTCTTCACAGACATTTCTATAAATGGCCAACTCTCAGATAATGGCTTTACACTAGTTGCTATTCATTATAAAACAGCAAAACTTCTTGTGAGCCCTGCTGAAAGTGTCTACTCTGATGGTGAGAACAGCGTGAAGTTCGTGTGGGGACAGCCCAGCAGTCATGAGTCGGAGAAGTAAGAACAAAACTTAACTCTACTGGTTTGAACGATCAATAACGTTAAATCAAATATGAAACCACACACAAAAATAATGAAGTGTCAAAAATAGTGGGTGAATAAAATACTCTGCAATCAGTATCCCAAAAAATGTTTTAGTACATTCTTGGCCATCACTGAGATGCTAGATGCTGCTAGAACAACCAATCTGTCATCACTTCTCATTCTCCTTGAACATTTGCGGTGTTTGACAATCAACCACAAGACCCTCTTCTCCACCATCATGGGAATTTGTGGCGCTACATGGCCATAGCTTCACAGGTGATGTGGATCTGCATTTGGTCCACGTCAACTTCACATTGGTGTCCCATGAGGTTCAAAACTTGGTAATCGATACTTAATCAGATCAACCTCTATCCTCAATCTCTTGGTGAGGTCATATCCTTCCAAAGGTATTCATACCACTGCAATATGGCTAACGTTCAACTCATTCTCTCCTTTTACCTACTGACACTCATGTGTTTGCTCAGCATGTGTGGACATTCAGACATTTAATCATGGATAGCAGCTCAATAGCTAAAAACTTAATCCCAGGAAAACTGAGCTTCTGGTCCTCTCAGGTGATTCAATCTCAGGTTCAGTCATTGTGTGCAACCTTGGGATAACCACGGACCATCAACCATCCTTTTCCTTTGACATTGCTAATCTGACAACCTCATGACAATTCCTATTTTAGAACACCAGAAGGATTTGTCCATTTCTATCCTCCTAAGCAATTTGGGTCACTATTTCGTATTTTGAGACTGGACCACTGCAACTTGCTCCTGACAGGTCTACCATGGAGGGCCATTCCACCTCTGCAACTGATCCAGAGTGCAGCTGCAAAAATTGATAATCAGATTGAACACACTGATGTTTACCTAAAAGCCAAAAATGGAACAGCACCGACATATCAAAAAACTTATCACACACCAAACTGGACCATACTCCCTCCAAAGCTCAAGCACAGCTACATCTGGTCTGTCTCAGGGCATGCATCAAAGCTCGTTTCTGCTCTGGCACCCAGGTGGTGGACTATGTGAAGTATCTAGCAGGCTTAAATGACATCTAAAGGCTTACCAATCCCTGACAAACTTAAATTTGCACGTAAAAAATTCCATCATTATAAATGTCATCACTGAAATATCACTGAGTGCTGGACATGGCATACTCAACTACCTGATCATCGTCTCTTCCCACAGCATAGCAATATTTCAAAGAAGCAACGAATTAGACATCACCATGGGAAGTGTGCGTGTTGTTCTCCTCATTCATAGGAACAGTGGAGATGATTTTCTGTGGCCTGTTGTTCAACAACAAGGAAAAGATCCTAACATTAGAGGCATTCTGGGTAAGACTGTACAACACAGAATCAGTTTCACTTTTGAATTCTATTTCTATGGATCAGTGTTTAAACCAATGCTGGAAACGTATTACAAAATCTGCTGCATTTTTCATTCCAAACAGAGACTCCTTCTCAGGTCCACCTGGGACAAAAGTGAGCTAGTTTACTGGCAGCTTGCAGGCTGAAAAGCCTTTAAAATGCAGTATTTTGGCGACAGAACCAAACTGTATTATGATAGTCATAGAACATGTTTTTTGATAAGTTTAAAGTGGTAAAGCCCAATCTGGTCCAATTGGCTCGAAGCCAAGTTAGATAGTTACCTATCAAATAGAAGGAAGAAAGTAGCATTGGCAGAGGTTCAGGATATTATATTTATATTTTTATATTTGATATTCAAGGAAAAGCTGATCTTCAGTATGAGGAGCTCCCAGGATCAAAACTGAAAATCAAGGACCAGGAAGTTGAAGCTTTCCAGTAAGAGACTGAAACAGTTTTAATGCATCATTTGTTACACTTTTATGGACATTCTAAAAATACATGTCTCTGTCTCGTTATAGGAGTTCTGCCATCGACTACAGATTTTCTGCTGCCCCTAGGGTGAATTGTTGGCTTGTACCATTCCAGTCTGCCCTGCAGGGGGAGCTGTCTGACTTCACTGTCTCACAGCTGTAGAATTCTATGTGAAATATGGGCATGTTATTTTCAGCTTGTCCTAAATGCAAAACTGCAGACTTCTGGCTCCTTAATGCATGCTTAATTAATAATACCTAATAAAATACAATGTATTCTGTTCTTTCACATGGATTTCGATTTGTATTGAATTGCAATACAAGAAGATGTTTATTCAGACAACACAAATCATTATATAATAACTTGAGCAAAATAATAGGTCTGCAGGTAGCAGATGTACAACTAGTTTGAGGTGAAAGTCCACTTGCACTTTGTTAGAGTTTAGATTTGTTTGAGCTGTTTTGTATGTTTTGGGGAGATTACTGGAATTGACCTAGTGCTTACCTCTCCAAAGGCAAAAATAAATAGTACAATACTGCCTTGTCTTAAACTTGAATGGAGAATGCCTCGGTTTAAAGTTAAATTAGAACAAACCGAAACTTAAACTTGTATGGAGAAACTTTAAGTTTAAATGGAGTTATGTTCAATCATTTCAGTTTTCTATCTATTTAATAAATTGGAGTTAGATTATCATTAGACACAGAGTTCAAAGAACAAAGCCGAATTCTAATAAAATAAGCAAACTCTTATAGAAGCGCAAAGGAAGGTAGGACACGAGATCCCTTCACCCACGCCGCTGGATTCCGTCTTTGGGCCGGTGGGTGGTCCTTACACAAAAAAACATATTTACCTACATTAAACAAATAATAAAAAACAGGAATAATGCTTCTCCACGGCTCAACAAGGTGATAACCTAAATATGCAGTGATAACCTAAATAAATCAATATGCAGTGAAAAGGTAAACAGTAGCTATTCAAATTTTACCAAGTGCTACAAGCTGTTACAAACCCAATTAAAATGAATAATCCAGAATATACTGTAAACCAGAATAATGCAGAATATATTGCAATCCAGAAAAAAAACTGTAATGAAGAATAATCCAGAATATACTGTAGATAGATGATTTATGTTCACTGTTACTTAGTTCAGTACATAAACAATGTTCAAAGTGACAACTAGAACACCACTACTCATAACTTCTCATAACCTCCACCATCACATCCAAATGCAATTATTGTCCTCATCATACTGTCATAATACAGGAAAGTTCTCTGGCTCTTTATTGTATGTATTTAATATAGTCAATGAACACAGACACAGGAGTGAATTCAGGGAACTTTCTATTGTTTGCCTGTCAGTGTACATAAATACATCGAATTGTTATTTATCCATGACCTGGGTGTAACACACAGCAATAGAGAAGACCCATATAAATGCAAGGTGACTGCATGTTGTGCTAGCTCTGGAGAATTGTGGGTACTTTTGTGATGCATTTTATAATAATTTCCACTGTTCTCTCACAATGCCCACATCCTGTTTTCAAAAAGTTTAGTTCTAGACGTTATTTAAGTTAATTAATATATCTAATAAAAATAGTTTCCACCCGCAGCCAGGTGGACCACATACTTTAAATCATTATACATACATGGACAAAATTGTTGGCATTCTACCATTAAAGATAGACAAACCCACAATAGTCACTGACTATTGAAAATGATTAAATAAATAATAAACTAAAATTTACTGAAAAATAAAGAATGAAAATCAGACATTACTCGCTCTATGATCACAGAAGAAAAAAATAAGCATACAAAGAAAAGAATACAGTACTGACTGTGAGACATGGAGGAGGCTTGGTTATGTTCTGGGGCTGTTTTGCTGCATCTAGCACACAATGTCTTGAATGTGAACAGGGTACAATGAAATCTCAAGACTATCAAAGCAATCTTGAGCGAAATGTGCTGCACAGTGTCAAAAAGCTTTGTCTCAGTCACATCCAAAAGAATAACAACTCAAAACCACTGCTATAAACACCCAAGAATGGCTAAGAACAAAACATTGGACTATTCTGAAGTGGTCTTCTGTGAGCCCTCATCTAAATCCTATTGAACATCTGTGGAAAGAGCTGAAACATGCAGTCTGGAGAAGGGACCCTTTAAACCTAAGACAGCTTGTGCAGTTTGCTCACGAGTAGTGGGACAAAATACCTGTCGACAGGTGCAGAATTCTCATTAAGAATTACCGATTGACTAAAAAGATTCTGCAACAAAATATTAAGTTAAACATACCATCATTGTTATTCAGGGCGGTTTTAAATGCTTTTGTTGAACAACAATTACAAAGCAATGTCTGATTTTCATTAGAATTATTTTCAGAAAATTATTATTTCCTGTTGTTTTTGTCACTTTCGAGTCATTTCAGTGAACATTGTGGGTTTATCTTTCTATAATGGAAGAAATTGTATGAACAATTTTGTCTATATGTGAATTTTTAAAACATTAAACAAAAACCTACTCTACCTGCTTGGCCACTGTTTAACAATGAATGAAATACAGAACAAGAAAATTGCAACTACTTCATCAGTAACAGTACAGAATTATTCCACTGGGCTCTGCACCAACACAGGAGTCAGGAGCATCATGGAAACAAAATAGAAAGAAAAGTGTTAAAAGTTCTGATATTAACAAAAATCTTTTGTGATCAGAAGGGTTGCACAGATTTTAGTAATCGTGCCATAAGTAAACAGTATTGTGGCTGTTTGCACCCTAGGGCACAAGGACAAACCGTGTGGAGCCACCAGCAAATGGAGTAACCAGATGGTTTGTTTAAATGTTTGTGTAATTGTGAGACCAGAGTGTTATATGGGTCACCATGGAGCGAGCAACAATCATAATAACTTTCATTGGATCTTTACTTCTATGTATAACCTCAGTGCCAGCTAAGAAGGTACGAACTGACCAAGACGTTTCATGGATCATCTGCTTGTTTCTTAAATTACTTTCTTCTGTTATGATTACATCTTTTACAATCTATATGAAAACGTTTAACAAAGTTCCTGAGTGATCATATCTTTTCAGAAGACATCACCCTTAGAAGTACTCCACATTACTACCATGTTATTACAAATCTGAGAATGTGAGAATCTGCAAAAATATACAGCATGGAAAAAACAAGTAGTTGAGCAAACATTGGGTAAAGGTCCACTCACACATTAAGGGTTATTTTTGTTTGAGTTGCTTTGTAGGTTTAGGAGAGTTTACAAGAGTTAAGAGTGTACTACAGTCAAAATATGCAACACAGTACTTGTGTGAAGACACATGAATTTTGATTCATCCATATGGGAACATTTAATAAATGAAAAATGAAATGGTTTCCCCTAAATGCAGGAACGAGAAGTTGACATCTACAGCTTCCACATCAATTCTACAGTAAACAGCCGCTACGCCATTACACTCATCACAAGCCGTGTGGCGAACCGGCTCAATGAGTCCAAAGAGATTCATTTCCAGGTCAAGATACCAAAAAATGCTTTCATCAGCAAATTCAGGATGTAAGTCATTTATAAATACACATAATTAGACATAAAGGTGTCATTTTCAGAAGTGGCATGATGTGTACTTCACAGACTTCAAAGCTCTACAAAAAAGAATTGGCATAATAAATAGCATTAACAAAAATGTTTGGTTCAACAAGCATAAGCATCAAGTTCACTGGGTAAAGCTAAAATCACAAACACTAAAATTTGCTTGCAGATGTAGCCAGAAGGTTTCCAAGAACAGAGTCAGGCAAAAGTCCAGAATTCTAAATTTTTAACCAGGGTCATAACAGAATAAAGCACAGAATGGTCAGATTTAACACTTGTAGCACTTGTGGTCATAATTGGAAATATTATAATTGAATGAATATTTTATTTGTTGTTGTTGAAGAAATGGCAGCATCATACAGAATCTTGTATAAAATGTCTGGAAAATGGTTCCTTAGGTACAATGATATTAAATTGTGGATTATGTTTTTATGTTGGATATTTGTTGTATGCAATAATTATGAATTCTATCAATAAAAATATGTCTAAATATCTCTTCATGAGGATCATAGAGGGAAAGACATATGACGGAGTTGTAAAGCAAAAAGAAGAAGCACAGCGACAGTATAGTCAAGCTGTATCACGAGGAGAAAGTGCCGGGATTGTCAGGTACTGGAGAAAGAAGAATAATTATTCCAGGCAGTTGGGATAATATGGTTTAGATTTCACATTATTTCAAAGTAAAATCTTTAAGATTAAATTTATGTCTCTAACCTGCTTAATGAACTAGCATAAACTCTCAGTACCAAACAAATGGCGTACATATTGATGACACTTGTTGTGGGCTTCAGCTCGGTAGGACGGACCCTGGAGGAGTTTAAAACCTCAGTGACGGTAGCAGCTCTCAGTAAGGTGACCTTTGAACTCACCTATGAAGAGCTGCTAAGGCGAAGACTTGGCAAATACAAGCTACAAATCAATGCCCAACCAATGCAGCCTGTGGCAGATTTCAAGGTGATTTAAGACCTAACAGGCATAGAACATCTAGAACTTGTTTGAAATTATGAGCATGTCATATCACAGTTTACATTTACTACAAATGACTCCATAGTGAAATTTAAATCAACATCTATGAAATATCATCGATTTATGTGGCAAAAAAGGCACTTTTTAAAGGCTACTGCAAAGAACAGGTCATTGTTTAAATAAATAATTTAAAATAATGACTTAATGATAATTTAACAGAAATTTTACAGTTAAATGTTAACAAGATCTATAACAAATATTTAAGATTTTAATTCAAACAAATTTAATCCAATAATTGAAAAATAAAGTTTTTGTCATTTTAGAGCCGATTAGACAGATTCTTTTTACAGATTCTTTTTATGTTTTTATTTTATATGACTAGAGATAAAACATTAGATAAAAAAAATATCTTCATTTGATAGTATGTTTGTGTCTCTACTAGATTAATGTCTACATTAATGAGCAGCCAGGTATTTCCTTCCTGGAGGTAAATGGTGAGCTGAAAACACAGGAGCTGTCCAGTGCTGTAACCAGTGCTATAGCTGCGTCTACAAGAGAAGTGAAAATTAAACGTTAAAGCTATTCTTTAGTAAACATCTAACCTGTACTACAAAAGTTAGCTGGTTATTTAAAGCATGATAATAATCATACATGACTAAAGAAATCTGATATCTGTATGTGCAGGCATGGGTCAACTTTTATCCCACTCTCGAGCAACAGACCAAGTGTGAAGGTTGTGGAAAAAATGGACTAAATGGAGACCTGTTCATAGAGTATGATGTGAAGAGACCAAAACAGAATGGAGAACTGCAGGTTTAAAACTTAACAGAAATTTAAATTAGAATCTTAATCAGAATTTGAAATTACAACATGCAAAACTGCTAAATATTAAAAATAATAATGATTTACAGTGACATCACATTGTGACAGGTTTTCATATGATTGAAAAGCACAGCATTTGTAATGTGTTTTTTATTCTAAATAACTTTGCCCATTTCTAGGCACTGCATGGCTATTTTGTCCACTACTTTGCACCTACAGATATTCAGAAAATCCCAAAAAATGTGGTGTTTCTCATCGACCGAAGCGGCTCTATGCACGGCAAGAAAATTCAACAGGTAGACATGTATTTAGGTATTTAGAATCAGAAAAAGTTTTATTGCCAGGTACAGCAAAGGGTCAGCAAAGAGCACTTTATAGTACTAGGAATTTGTCTTGGTGTCAGGTGCAAACATATACACAGGTATGAAATGTTTGTACAAATGTACACAATTTTAGAATAGAGCTAGTATAAGTTAAATAAATACTGTATAAAGTGACTTGCATGAAAAGTAGTGCAATTTAGAATGTGAAAAGTAAAAGTGACTGTCCAAGCATATATACATATGTGAAGTATGTACACAATCTAGAATTAGATAAATATTTTGTACAAAGGTGTGAGTTTGAATGAACAGAAGTGCAATTTAGAATGTGGAAGTGACTGTCCGTACGTTTTTTAGGGGTTGGGGGGGTCATCTGGATGTAAGTGAGGCACTGTTCAGGAGGCTGACTACAGTGGGAACGAAACTGTTCTTGTGGCGCGAGGACCTGATGGACCGGAGGGGAGGGACTGAAAAAGTTTGTTTCCAGGATGAGAGGGGTCGGCTGCGATCTTGGCTGCACGTCTCCGGGTCTTGAAGACATACACCTCCTGGACAGATTGGAGACTGCAGCCGACCTTCTCAGCAGAGTGGATGACACGCTTCAACTTGGCCTTGTCCCTGGCTGTAGCTGCAGCAAACCGTGATGGAGGATGTGAGGATGGATTTGATGATGGCAGTGTAGAAGTTCACCAGCATCTTCTCAGGGAGGAGAAACTTCTTCAGCTGCCTCAGGAAATACATCCTCTGCTGAGACTTCTTGGTGAGAGAGTTGATGGTGGTGCCCAGGAAGCGGAAGGACTCGACAGATGTCACCAGAGAGTCACAAAGGATGACGGGGGGGGGCTGGGGGGAGCTGGGTCCTTCCTGAAATCCACTATCATCTCCTCTGTCTTGAGAGAGTTGAGCTCCAGGTTGTTCCTGCTGCATCTTGACACCAGATGGTCCATCTCACTCCTGTAGGCAGACTCATCCCCATCAGAGATGAGGCCGATGAGGGTGGTGTCATCAGGAAACTTCAGACTGGTGACCAGATGTGCACCCATTGGTATACAGGGAGAATAGCAGAGGAGACAAACTCACAAACTGCTGTCTCTCTGTCAGGAAGTCCGTGATCCAGTTGCACATGGAGTCAGGCACATTCAGCTGGGAGAGCTTGTCTCTAAGTAGAGCTGGGACAATCATGTTAAACGCAGAGCTGAAGTCCACAAACAGTATCCTGGCATAGGATCCTGGGGAGTCTAGGTGTTGGAGGATGAAATGGAGGGCCATGTTCACCATATCTTCTACAGATCTGTTGGCTCTGTAGGCAAACTGTAGTGGATCCAGGAGAGGGTCTGTAATGTCCTTGAGGTAGGACAACCACAAGGCCTCAAAAGACTTCATGACCACAGAAGTCAGGGTGATGGGTCTGTAATCATTAAGTCCTGTGGTCCTTGTCTTTTTGGGGACTGGGATGATGGCTGAGGTCTTGAAGTAGGCTGGCACATGGCAGGTCTCCAGTGAGGTATTAAAAATGTCTGTGCACACTGAGGACAGCTGATTGGCACAGTGCTTCAGGGTGGAGAGGGAGACAGAGTCTGGGCCTGTAGCCTTGCAGGTGTTCAGACATTTAAACAGCCTATTCACATCTTCCTCTTTGATGGTGAGAGGTGTGAGGGGTGGGGAGTGGCGCTGAGGTGTGGAGCTGTGTGGGTGATCCAGGTATGGAAGTGTAGGGGGGGGGCTACTGCTGATCAATGGCTGGTGGTGGTGGTGGTGGTGGTGGAGGGGGGGTTGGGGGAGGTCAGGTCTGTCCCATCGTCTTTCAAGGCAGCAGAAATGCTCATTCAGGTTGTTGGCCAGGTGCAGGTAGTTCACAGAGTGGGGGGGCTCTAGGCTTGTAGTTGGTGATCGCCTTAAGCCCTTTCCAGACAGAAGCAGAGTCATTGGTTTGGAACTGCTGTTTCATTCTTTCACCATGCTCTGATTTAGCTCTTCTCACCTCCTTGCTAAATCTGTACTTAGCCTTGTATTTTCCTTTGTCTCCACTTCTGAATGCGGCCTCTTTCTCTGACCTAAGCTGTCTGAGTTTAGCTGTGAACCAGGGTTTGTCATTGTTATAACTCACCCTGGTGTGTGATGGAATGACGCTGCCCTCACAAAGGTTAATGTTGTTAATGTTTATCACCAACATGTATGTGTTTAATGGGTTAGAATAAAACATGACAGTCTGAGTCTGACAGTATCACACATAAAGATACTACAAGTAAATATTTTCAATAGGTGCAGGTAAAAAATTCACAGAGATTTAATGCAATAAATGAAGCCCAGAGAAGAAAAAATCAAAAACACATGCCAAAAATCAATGGCAAAATATAAAACCAGAATTTTTACCAAATGGCACTGGTGAGGTCGGCTGATGTCACGAGTGCTCCTTTTGCAATTTGTTTGTTTTTGTTTACTTTTTGTATTCATAGTCATCTCTACCAATTTCTTTTCACAAGATGGCCATCACTACATATGACAAAGACACTCATATCTATTGGTCTACAACCCACTCACCTTTCGATGTTTTTAAACCTGGACTTAACCTGGCTGAGCGAGATGCTGAGGACCAACAAACTCCCTTACCTAGTATCAAGCATTGTACCTCTTTCACACTCCTGCACACCCAATCTGGGCCTTATGACCATCAAATGTCAGTCTTTCTATCTCTCTTGGGAATTCAGCTCGGTCATGGTCAGCGCCATTTATATATCACAGACACAGACCCTGCAATAGGGGACCTACAAGAGGCTCTCACACAACACCAGACCCAGCACTGGGACACTGCACTCATTGTGGCCTGGGAATTTAACAGTGCCACCCTCAAGTGCGACACACTGTTTAAGGACAGCTAGAAGTCACAATCTTGTCCATCATATGGAAAATTGGACCATGCTGCCATCTTCCTCATGTCTGTTTAAAAAACAAAGACTAAAAACGGAAGCTCCGGTTCAGCGGGAGGTGAGGCGCTGAACAGACCAATCATTGGCTGCTGTCCAGGACACTTTAGATGAGGCAGATTGGGACATTTTCAGGTGCAGCTCCAATGATGTCAACATTTTTATGGAAGAGGTGGTGGGATTTATCGGGAAATCAGAACATTTCCCAACCAGAAGCCATGGGTGGATAACACTATCCACGATGCTCTGAGATCCTGCTCCACTGCCTACAATGCAGGGCTCACCACTGGGAACATGGACGAATACAAGGCTGAATCTTACAGCATACAGAGAGCGTTGAAGGAAGGCAAGCTGAGCTACAGGATGAAACTTGAAGCTTGTGGCAGAGACTGTGAATGATCACAGACTATAAAACACCAACATCCAGAATGATGAATGCGAATGCTTGTCTGACAGACAAGCTAAACACCTTTTATGCTTGCTTCAGGGCTGCAACTAACAGTGCTAAAAGTGCATGCAGGCTGAGACAGCTGGAGAGGTAAAAACATTCACCATCTCGAGGCATGACATGAGGAGGACATACAAAAGAGGGAATACCAGAAAGGCAGCAGGACCAGACGGCATCACAGCACAGGGTCTGTGAGTCTGCACTGATCAGCTAGCACCGGTGTTCACCAAGATATAAAACCTCTCCCTGGAATAGTCTGTAGTCCCCTCATGTTTCAAACTGTCCACCATTGTTCTTGTCCCAAAAAAAACCCAGCCCCCCTTCCTCAATGACTATTGCCATGTAGCCCTGACCTCAGTAGAGATGAAGTGCTTTGAAAGACTTATCAGAGACTTCATCACTGCTTCACTTCCAGACACACTGGATCCACTTCAGTTTGCTTACAACTAAAACCACTCTACTAAAAATTCTACTAAGGATGACGTTTCTCATCTTCTCCATACATCTATGGACTTCAGGAATGGGAATTATGTGAAAATTCTGTTTGTGGGCTACACTTCAGTGTTTAACACAATAATTCCATCGACACTAACCTCTGAGTTGGAGGTCCTGGGACTCAGCCTATACCTGTGGCAATGGATCTCCAACATACTCACAGACAGACCACATGCTGTATGGGTGAGTAAACATGTCTCATCCTCCCTCACCCTAAGCACTGGAGCTCCTAAGTGTTGTGTTCTGAGCTCACTGCTGTACTCGCTGTACACATACGACTGCGTGGCCACTTCCAACTCCTCCACCATCATCAGGTTTGCTGACAACACTGTTGTGGTAGGCCTGATCTCCAACAAGATGGCCTACCTACAGGAGATCAAGAACCTGGAAAGATGGTGCCAAGAGGACAATCTTCTACTGAACGTCGTAGTTGATAGTGGACTTCAATACAAAGCAGGAGCATACAAATTGCTAAAGATCAACATGACCCAAATTGACAAATGAGACAATTTCCATTATGTAGTTGTGCACACCATGCAGGACCTGTCATGGTTCTGTCACAGCAAAGCCCTGGTGAAGAAGGCCCGGCAGTGTCTGTACCACCTGAGATGCTCAACAGACTGTAAAATAACCACTCAGGTGCTAAAGACCTTCTACACCTACACCATAGACAGAGTCCTGATGAGTAACATCATCTCCTGGTTTGGGAACAACACCAAACAGGACAGGCAAGCCCTCCAGAAGGTGTTGTGGTCAGCTAAATGAATTATCAGCACTGAGCTCCCTGACCTGCAGTCCAACTACAGCAAGTGTTGCCAGACGAGGCCCAGGAAAAAAGTGAAAGACCTCAGCCATCCCAACAATGGCCTCTTTTCTCTGTTGCATTCAGGGAAACACTTCAAGATTTTTATGTGACCACTGGTTAATATATTAGTAATGATAGAGCAAATTAATGCTATTGCTGCTAATTCAGTGAAGATTTGCAGTGCTGAACAAATCCTAAAATAATAAGCTATTGAAAAATGATAACGTGTTGTCTCCGGTTATTGCTGAACATAAACTGGCCTAAGGCTCTTGATATTTTATGGTAGACTCAACTGGCAATGCAGAAGATTTTGGGAGATCTGGCTGAAGATGACTACTTTGGTCTGATCACCTTTGACAGTTATGTACATGCCTGGAACCCTGAACTCCTCCAAGCCACAGAGACAAATCTGCAGGAGGCAAAGTCCTTTGTTGAGGCAATTCAAGCTCAAGGAGGTAAAAAAGTGTGCAACCTAACAGGAGTCTTAATGAACTACAATTTGGTCAAAAACTCTTGGATTTTTTTTAGAGATTTGAAGGTTGTGTTCTATTCTATACTGACAATGCTAGGGGCAATTATATCATCAACCTGCTAATAAACTTCATCTCTGTCATTTGTTATTAAATTAACACACAAAACATAAAAGAAGTGCCTAAGTCTATGATGATTCACTTCTTTTAAATGAAAGAATGTTGTCTGTAGTGCGATCGACTTTGAAAAACTGTTATTCTTTATTGTGCTTAAGTGATAAAAGACTCAATTTATTAATTAAATCAAAATAATAATTTAATACATTCACTTCCCCGTCAGGCACAAACATCAATCAAGCTGTGCTAAATGGGGTGGAAATGATCAAAAGCCACCCACGACAGGGTTCTGCCTCCATCCTCATCCTGCTGACTGATGGAGACCCCACGTCAGGCACGCACACACACACACACACACACACACACACAGTAGCTATGTCTCAATTCCATTACCTATAAACTAGTTCCTTAAGTGTAATCATGTTTAAGTTACGAAAGAAAACATTTTATTGTATTGTATTGCAGTACAAAGCAAAAGCGTCATGTGCTTTCATTCAGACCATCTTCATATGTAACAGTAATGGTTAATTATTAGACAGAAAGTCAGTGAAAGCAAAAGAGATTAAACAAATTAGCTAGATTAAAACTGGTTAATCAAATACTTTAATACACTAAATATAAGTTGTTACAAATAACAAGTGACAAGTCATTTTTATCCACCAACACTATTTAATATGTAGAACCAGTTAAACTCAAATTCAAATCAGAATTATATTACAGTTAAAACAATGATTCCTTTATAGAGTTAAATTACTGTGCAGTATTTAAGTATTTATTTAATAGGTTGTTATATCACAATACTTAATACAAACCTTAGCCAAACCCAATATTATATCTCAAGATCATAGCATTCTAGTCACCTGCACTTGTCAGGATAGTGATGTTCCAGTTGGTCAGTTCTAACAGCTGTGTGTCCTACAGGTGAAACAAACACCGAAAGAATTCAGGCCAATGTCAAAGCGGCCATTGGTGGTAAATTTCCACTTTACTGTCTGGGGTTTGGATTTGATGTAAACTTTAGTTTTTTGGAGAAAATGGCACTGGAAAATGATGGAGTTGCTCGCAGGATCTATGAGGACTCAGATGCTGACCTCCAGCTGCAGGTGAGATACAGTGTGCTAGGATTTTCTGGAAGATCCACTTATACACTGGTCACTTGGCAAAAATTCAATTTTATTTCACACGTTCCTGCTTAGGGTTTTTATGAAGAAGTGGCCACGCCACTCTTAACTGATGTCTAACTGAAATATCCTGGAGGAGCAAATCTCACCCAGACCAGTTTCAGGCAGTATTATAATGGCTCAGAGATCGTGGTGGCTGGGCAAATCACAGACAACAGCCTGGAAACTTTACAAACCGAGGTCATCGCAATCTCGGTAAGATCATCACTGCTACCAAGGATGTAGTTCAGAATCAAAATCAGCTTTATTGCAAAGTACTGTGGGTTTTATACATATAAGGAATTTGCATTAAAAAATGAGAATAAACATTAAAATGAAAGAAAAATCTAAGAATATTAAGCAAGAAGAAACACTCATTCATTCATTGCTTCCCGCTTATCCAGAGCCGGGTCGCTGGGGAAGCAGTCTAAGCAGGGATGCCCAGACTTCCCTCTCCCTAGACACTTCCTCCAACTCTTCCGGGAGAATTCCAAGGCATTCCCAGGTCAGCCGAGAGACATAGTCCCTCCAGCGTGTCCTGGGTCTTCCCCGGGGTCTCTTCCCTGTGGGGCATGCCCGGAACACCTCCCCTGGGAGACATCCAGGAGACATCCAAAATAGGTGCCCCGAGACACCTCAACTGGCCCCTTTCAATGTGGAGGAGCAGCAGAATGCCCCGCCACCCTCCGAAGGAAACTCATTTTGGCCGCTTGTATCTGGGATCTCGTCCTTTTGGTGTTACGATGGGAGTAACAACACACAATAGAGCAGTGAAATAAAGTGGATATATTATAAATGTAGTAATATATACATAACACAGTGAACTGGAGAAGACTTCAAGTTGGACCAAGGCCAAAAACACTCAACAGAAACACTCAGGATGGAAACTAGCTAACCTACACAAAAGAAAAGAATGAACAAAAAGACATTTACCTGCCCTAAACTCCCTACCAATAAAACAGACAGAAAACCCACACTCCCCAACAAAAATGGCAGACACACCCCTACTACCTGACATTTATACAATGTAGCAATATTTACATTCACAGGCAAGAGTATATGCAACTGGGGCAACCAAAACCAAAACTGGGCATGGATCAACTCAAAGTCAAGGCAGGGAAGGATCGAACCGGATTAGCAGAAGCAAAAACATGACACAGAACACAACCACCAAATTCGAATGAGCAATCAAGCTGCACCATCCCGGCTTTAGGGCATCCAGGGTCGCCATTACTGACTGGACAGCCTGGGCTGGAGTAGGGAGTGGACCAACCTGAAGAAGTAAGCAGAAAACACAGGACAGGACACACAACACAACCCATACCTCCCCGATTGGTCATGACCCAAAACTCACATTGCTGCTGCCGCTGCACCAATCAGTATGTCAATCTCATGCTACATCCTTCCCTCACTCGTAAACAAGACCCCAAGACACCCCGAGATACTTAAACTCCTCCACTTGAGGGAGAAACGTGACGAGTCACCTTTTTCCGGTCGAAAACTATGGCCATGGATTTGGAGGTGCTGATCCTCATCCCAGCCGCTTTGCACTTGGCTGCAAACTGCCCCAGTGCATGCTGTAGATCCTGGCTTGAAGGAGAAAAAATCAGGGATGAAATCCTGTGGTCCCCAAACCGGAATCCCTGGGAGGCTGAGGAGTGTGATCCCCCTATAATTGGAACACACCCTCTGATCCCCCTTTTTAAAAGGAGGGACAACCACCCCAGTAGCCCAGTCCAGAGGCACTGTCCCTGACCGCCATGCTATGTTTCAGAGATGTGTCAGCCAAGACAGCTCCACAACATCCAGAGACTTAAGGAATTCAGGGCAAATCTCATCCACCCCTGGTACCTTGCCACTGAGCTGCTGGACTACCTCAGTGACTTCAGCTTGGGTGATGGATGAATCTACCTCTAAGTCCTCAGCCACTGCTTCCTCTATGGAAGGAATGTCAGTGAAAATGAGATGCTCAAAGTATTCCTTCCACCATCCGACAATATCCCCAGTCAAGATCAGCAACTCTTCACCGCCACTGTAAACTGTGTTGGCAGAGAGCTGCTTGCCCCTTCTGAGGTGCCAGATGGTCTGCCAGAATTTCTCTGAGGCCAGCAGATTTTCTCCATGGCCCCACCAAACTCCTCCCAGACCCGAGGTTTTTGCTTTGGCAACCACCCAGGCTGCAGCTTGCTTGGCCTGCCAGTATGCATTAGCAGCGTTGAAGTCCCCCAGTACAACTGTGGAGTCCCCAGTCGGAGCACCTCACAGCAGCCCTCACAGGATCTCCAAGAAGGTCAGGTACTCCACACTGCTGTTTGGGCCATAAGCTGAAACAACAGTCAGACACCTATCACTGACCTGAAGGTCCAGGGAAACCACCCTTATGCTATTGGTGTACAGGGAGAAGAGAAAAAACACAGCCTTGTGGGGTACCAATATTGATGGTCTGTGAGTCAGAGACATGTTTTCCAGATCTCACATGTTACTTCACATCTGTCAGGAAGTATGAGATCCACCTACAGACAGAATCAGGAACACTTAGTTGGGAGAGCTTGTCCTGTAGCAGAGCCGGAATAACAGTATAGAGCTGAAAATCTACAAACAGGAGTTTAGCATAGGTTCCTGGCCATGTTACTTGTGTCATCTACAAACCTGTTGACTCTGTAGGAAAATTGCAGGCTGTCCATGAGAGGGTCTATGATGGATATTAGGTGAGGCAGCATGAGATGCTCAAAAGAACTATTACCACAGATGTTAGAGCAACGGGTCTGTCATCATTAAGTCCTGTAATCTTTGTTTTTTTGTGTCGGGATGGTGGTGAAAGACTTGAAGCAGGCTGGCATATGGCATATCTCCAGTGAGGTGTTAAAGATGTCTATAAATACTGGACAGAGCTGATCTGCACAGTACTTCAAGGTGAATGGAGAAAGTTCAATTTCACTTCTCTGTAAATCTCACTTACCCACTTTTCTTGTCTTTTATCACTTGCAGAAAAACACAAATGTAACATACCAGGACTCCATATCAACAAAAGATGTCATTGATGTTTTACCACAACATGAAAACTTCATCCAGAGACTGTGGGCTTACCTTACAGTGAAACAGCTCCTGGAGAAAGAGTGAGTGTTCACACTGTTTACTGCTTTTACATAAAGCACTACATTCTGGATTTACAGAGTATTACAATTTTTGCATTTATGTGTGTTAGAGTGGCACTCAAAGGAAACGAGAAAGAAGCAGCCCAGAAAAAAGCTCTGGATCTCTCTCTGAAATATGAATTTACGACTCCACTCACCTCCATGGTGGTCACTAAACCTCAGGAAGAGGAGACACATGTTGCTCACAAACCCAAAGAAAGGGTAGAGCTATCCAAATTGCAGCACAGACTGATGACCCTCGTACCTCCATGGAGTAAGTGGAAGAGAAACGGTAGACGTGGAATTCAGCCGTTAGGTCAGGGTTGGCGATGTCCTGTGTGTTTACCCATGATCACTCATGATCACTCAGTGGAGTCGGGTGAAGAATAATGCCAGAACAATGCACTTGTCTGGGTTGAGTATCTTGGCCCCTTTTATATACTCCAGTAAGTCAGTCAGTAAGCATTTGAAATGGGTGTTGTGCTCCCTCCAGCCAATGTCTCCATTCCCCCAAGCCTCTTTTATGTAACTCCTGGTTCCCGACATCATACTTGGACTCTGCCAGGATTAGCTTCATCAAAAAGAAGGCACAGGAGTGGAGTTTCACCGTCGATTGGGATCAGGGTGACACAGAATCGGGGTTGTGGTGAATCTTTACTTGAGATTATTAAATGCTAGTTGGGCAGGGGCAGACCAGGGAAGCTTCTTGGGTTTGCTTTTAAGCAGGGCTGTGAAAGGAACGGCCACTGTGCTGTATCCTCTGATGAAGTGGTGATAGAAGTTTGCAAAGCCCAGGAAACATTGTAGTTCCTTAATGTTTGTGGGTATGGCACAGTTGATCACATCACTTACGTTGCTGGCGTCCGTCTGTACTCCCTCTTTGCTGATGACATACCCCAGAAATGAGACAGAGTGCCTATCAAATTCACATTTCTCTCCTTTTACAAACCGGCTATGCTGTAGCAGTCTCTGTACTACTTGGCAAACTTAGAATAAATGTGATTCATAAGTCTTGGAATATATCAGAATGTTGTCAATCTAAACTATGACATTGGTAATTAGTAAGTACATAGGGCATGACCAAGTATTCATAGTGGCCACATGAGGTTATAAACGCATTTTTCTACTTACCCCCCTCTCATTGGCAAACCAAGGTTGTACACCTCGGGTCCAGTTTTGCGAATATTTGTTCTTCCTGGAGCTGCTCCGGGGCTGATGTTACCAGTGATTAACCACAGTGGATTACTTTAAAAATATTCATGGCTTACCATTAGTACTTTTTCCCCAATATTTCTTTCCTCATTATAAAATAAGATTATCACAAAACCAATCTAAAACAGATTTTACACTGCTGTTTACACTATTTTTACTGTTTATGGGACAATTGGATGTTCACAGTTTGGAGCCTTGGAAACAAAAAAGAAAGAAAAACATGCTTGCTTATTTAATATTTTTAAACAATTTAAAGATTTTTCACCCAAGGTTCAGCAGGACGACAAGGTCGAATAGGGCCACCAGTACAACAAGGTCTGAAAAAACGAGGCCAATCAGGGCGAGAAGGAAAACCAGTCCCATCAGTTGGTATGTATAAACATAGCAAGTGAACAGATTTTTCACATTTATAATTCCACACTTAGAAATGTGTTGAAATTGTTTCATGCTTGGTTCACTGAAGAACCTGGTTCACTTTCCATATACAGGTAAGTCAATTACACTATATTGCTAAAGGTTTTCCCAGAAGAACTGAAGTTGTTTTAGCTGCATCTCCATATTAAACCCTACAGATTAAGAATGGGATGTCATTAACTTTCATGTGCATGTAAAGGCAGACATCCCAAAACCTTTGGCAAAATAGTGTATGTTCCACACATAACATCTACACAATGATGTTAAAAATACAAAAACCTTTATTTAAGGATTTGACAAAAAACAAACTTTACAAAACCTGAAAACTTGGAAGACATTAAAATTTTCAGTTGTCCCAAATACATTAAGGGTAAACACAAAAATGACAATTAACATCTATTTCATTGTATTCAATACATTGTATTCAACAGTTCAATACTTGTTTAGGTGTGCTTGTGATCCTAAAGCCCTGTCTGAAACTGTATTCTGTTAAAATTTATGCAAAATTGTTTGTGACAGAAACAGACATAAAAGACTATACTGTGATAAATTAAATTTAAACAATGATGTTTACTGAACAATTAAACATATTAAAGACTGGTGTCTTTAGTAACATATCTCTTCTATTATGAAAATTTTCTCACTTTCAATGAATGAAGTTTCATTCATTAAAATTTAATTTGAATGAATTTAGAAATGTTTTCACTGATCATACTGGGTTGCTTTTCATGCTCATGTTATCCTCAATTTATTTTTTACACTGAAACATGTAACTTTCCAGTGATTAAGCTCTACGGTTTGTTTGTTGAAGACAATGATGCATCAATTTCAGATATGTATATTAATATTTACAATGTACATTAGCTGCATGCTACATGAAGAAGTGCAGTAGGTACTAAGAAGTTACACAGTATGTGTATGATATTGGCTCACTGGTTAATTAATGTTAACAGAAAATGTTATAAAAAGGATCCATACCTTTTTATGAAGTTTCTTTTTTTTTTACTGCATTTTTATTTTAATGCCTGCCTTTTTGACGTTTTTATATCATTAGCAGGGTATATGATCCCTTTACCACAACAACCCATGCCAACGATCGTCCTCCAAAATAGACTCCAAACTGAAACACCGCCAACCACTACCCCTGCAGGTCCAATAAGAGTTTTCAGAAAATCTGCATTTAGTGCATCTTAATCAAAAATCATTTCTGTACAGCGTGTCATCATTCTTTATCCATTCTCTTTCTTGTAGTGAGTGTTGTGAGGTTCTTAATCTCTGCTCAGCCTAAACAGATCTGCTATGACACACCTGTAGGCCACAAACTCCGACTCTTTTGGGACAATTCAGGTGGGCAATATAAAAGTTTTAAAGGTTTGATTTGTCACGGTGTTACAGGATAAAATATGAAGTAAATAAAAATACATTAATTTAATATATATATATAGAGACATACAACAAAGTAAAACAAAGCAAACACCACCAAAAAAATGCAGTTATATTGAATTAACATGAAAAGTATAATAAAAAACATGGTAAATAGGGTAGTCAGTAATGGTAAGAGAGGACTCTAAGCATTTAAATATGAGCATTATAGTAATGTAAAGCACATACATATCTTATATATAAGGTAAATGGGGAACAGGTGATACAACAGGAACGAGAACAATAGGAAAGGCATGACACAAAATACACATAAAGAAGCAGGCTTCCAAGATTCGCCTGCCAGCGCCCTCTCTGGTCCTGGCAGGGAACTGTCCAGCTATTCCGGACACACAGCTGGAGGAACGAGTCTGGCCAATCGCAATGCCCCATTCATTTAATTACAGTTTGATTGGCTGCTGGCTATGCATGCAGTTGGGGAAAGGGAAGCAGAATTCTCCAGCATCCCAGTTCTTCGCATGTCACTGTCCCCGAGTGTTTCATGTTGTGCTGTGTACGCTGTATTTTTGCGCTTTTTCTGCTTACTTATATATATATATATATATATACACATACAAGCAAATCAGCTTACTGCTACTCAGCTACTACTGTAAAATTATATCAGTATATATAATATATATATATATTCAGGGGTGGGGCATACATGGGTCTTTAGAGCATTTAATTTTACACCACAAAATTGTGACTAGTTATGAAAAAACATTGATCATTTTCCGAGAAGTGATAAAAGATTAAATCAGATCATAGCCAGAACTGCTTTTGTTTCAGACAAAGTATAGTGTGTAACATTTCTTCTCTCTCTCTTCACAGACATTTCTATAAATGGCCAACTCTCAGATAATGGCTTTACACTAGTTGCTATTCATTATAAAACAGCAAAACTTCTTGTGAGCCCTGCTGAAAGTGTCTACTCTGATGGTGAGAACAGTGTGAAGTTCGTGTGGGGACAGCCCAGCAGTCATGAGTCGGAGAAGTAAGAACAAAACTTAACTCTACTGGTTTAAACGATCAATAACGTTAAATCAAATATGAAACCACACACAAAAATAATGAAATGTCCTGATATACAGGATAAAAGCCCTGACCATGGAGGTATTGCACATTAACACCATCTGCTGCAAAAGCATGCCTGATAATCATCATATGATTCTGATAGTCTACCACACGATTGTCACAATAAACAAATAGTAGTAAAGCAAAAATTACTTTGGTGAATAAAATACTCTGCAATCAGTATCCCAAAAAATGTTTTAGTACATTCTTGGCCATCACTGAGACACTAGATACTGCAAGAACATCCAATCTGTCATCACTTCTCATTCTCCTTGAACATTTGAACATCAACCACAAGACCCTCTTCTCCACCGTCACGGGAATTTGTAGCGCTACATGTTAACAGCTTCACAGGTGAAGTGGAGTGGATCCACATTTGTTCTACGTCAACTTTACATTGGTGTCCCATGAGGTTCAAAACTTGGTAATCAATAAAGTATTGATACTTAATCAGATCAACCTCTATCCTCAATCTCTTGGTGAGGTCATATCCTTCCAAAGGTATTCATACCACTGCAATATGGCTAACGCTCAACTCATTCTCTCCTTTTACCTACTGACACTCATGTGTTTGCTCAACATGTGTGGACATTCAGACATTTAATCATGGATAGCAGCTCAATAGCTAAAAACTTAATCCCAGGAAAACTGAGCTTCTTTTCCTCTCAGGTGATTCAAGGATCTTACAATCTCAGGTTCAGTCATTGTCTGCAACCTTGGGATAACCACAGACCATCAACTGTCCTTTTCCTATGACATTGCTAATCTGACAACCTCATGACGATTCCTCTTTCAATTTTCAATTCAATTTATTTGTATAGCACCTTTTACAATGGACATTGTCTCAAAGCAGCTTCACAAAAGAAGAGAAACAGAGAAAGGAGAGAAAAATACATAAATAAGTATAAAATAAGTATAAATAAAAATAAATAAATAAAAGTAAATTATTAAATTAAATTATTAAACTATTTTATCCCTATTTTATTTTATCCCTAATGAGCAAGCCTGTGGTGACTGTGGCAAGGAAAAACTTCCTGAGATGATACACTATACTGCCAAAAGTATTCGTTCCAAATAATCAGAATCAGGTGTTAAAATCACTTCCATGGCCACAGGTGTATAAAATCAAGCACCTAGGCATGCAGACTGTTTTTACAAACATTTGTGAAAGAATGGGTCGCTCTCAGGAGCTCAGTGAATTCCAGCGTGGAACTGTGATAGGATGCCACCTGTGCAACAAATCCAGTCGTGAAATTTCCTCGCTCCTAAATATTCCACAGTCAACTGTCAGCTGTATTATAAGAATGTGGAAGTGTTTGGGAACGACAGCAACTCAGCCACGAAGTGGTAGGCCACGTAAACTGACGGAGCGGGGTCAGCGGATGCTGAGGCGCATAGTGCGAAGAGGTCGCCAACTTTCTGCAGAGTCAATCGCTACAGACCTCCAAACTTCATGTGGCCTTCAGATTAGCTCAAGAACAGTGTGCAGAGAGCTTCATGGAATGGGTTTCCATGGCCGAGCAGCTGCATCCAAGCCATACATCACCAAGTGCAATGCAAAGCGTCGGATGCGGTGGTGTAAAGCACGCCGCCACTGGACTCTAGAGCAGTGGAGACGCGTTCTCTGGAGTGACGAATCTCTCTTCTCCATCTGGCAATCTGATGGACGAGTCTGGGTTTGGCGGTTGCCAGGAGAACGGTACTTGTCTGACTGCATTGTGCCAAGTGTAAAGTTTGGTGGAGGGGGGATTATGGTGTGGGGTTGTTTTTCAGGAGCTGGGCTTGGCCCCTTAGTTCCAGTGAAAGGAACTCTGAATGCTTCAGCATACCAAGACATTTTGGACAATTCCATGCTCCCAACTTTGTGGGAACAGTTTGGAGCTGGCCCCTTCCTCTTCCAACATGACTGTGCACCAGTGCACAAAGCAAGGTCCATAAAGACATGGATGACAGAGTCTGGTGTGGAGGAACTTGACTGGCCTGCACAGAGTCCTGACCTCAACCCGATAGAACACCTTTGGGATGAATTAGAGCGGAGACTGAGAGCCAGGCCTTCTCGTCCAACATCAGTGTGTGACCTCACAAATGTGCTTCTGGAAGAATGGTCAAAAATTCCCATAAACACATTCCTAAACCTTGTGGACAGCCTTCCCAGAAGAATTGAAGCTGTTATAGCTGCAAAGGGTGGACCGACGTCATATTGAACCCTATGGATTAGGAATGGGATGTCACTTAAGTTCATATGCGAGTCAAGGCAGGTGAGCGAATACTTTTGGCAATACAGTGTATGAGGAAGAAACCTTGAGCGGAACCAGGCTCAGAAGGAACCCATCCACATTTGGGTGACACTGCACTGAACCTCAGAAGGATTTGTCCATTTCTATTCTCTGAGGCAATTTGGGTGACTATTTCTTATTTTGAGACTGGACCACTGCAACTTGCTCCTGACAGGTCTACCCTAGAGGGTCATTTCACCTCTGCAACTGATCCAGAGTGCAGCTGCAAAAATTGATAATCAGATTTAAAACACTAATGTTTAACTAAAAGCCAAAAATGGAACAGCATCGACATATCAAAAAACTTATCACACACCACACTGGACCATACTCCCTCCAAAGCTTTAACTCTGCTACTCTGACAAACTTAAATATGCACTTAAAAAATTCGTTATAAATGTCATCACTGAAATATCACTGAGTGCTGGACATGGCATACTCAACTACCTGATCATTGTCTCTTCCCACAGCATAGCAATATTTCAAAGAAGCAATGAATTAGACATCACCATGGGAAGTGTGCGTGTTGTTCTCCTCATTCATAAGAATAGAGGAGATGATTTTCTGTGGCCTGTTGTTCATCAACAAGGAAAAGATCCTAACATTACAGGCATTCTGGGTAAGACTGTACAACACAAAGTCAGACTTAAACTCAATAGTTTCACTTTTGAATTCTATTTCTATGGATCAGTGTTTAAACCAATACAGGAAACGTATTACAAAATTTGCTGCATTTTTCATTCCAAACAGAGACTCCTTCTCAGGTCCACCTGGGACAAAAGTGAGCTAGTTTACTGGCAGCTTGCAGGCTGAAAAGCCTTTAAAATGCAGTATTTTGGCGACAGAACCAAACTGTATTATGATAGTCATAGAACATGTTTTTTGATAAGTTTAAAGTGGTAAAGCCCAATCTGGTCCAATTGGCTCAAAGCCAAGTTAGATAGTTACCTATCAAATAGAAGGAAGAAAGTAGCATTGGCAGAGGTTCAGGATATTATATTTATATTTTTATATTTGATATTCAAGGAAAAGCTGATCTTCAGTATGAGGAGCTCCCAGGATCAAAACTGAAAATCAAGGACCAGGAAGTTGAAGCTTTCCAGTAAGAGACTGAAACAGTTTTAATGCATCATTTGTTACACTTTTATGGACGCCCATAAAAATACGTGTCTCTGTCTCGTTATAGGAGTTCTGCCATCGACTACAGATTTTCTGCTGCCCCTAGGGTGAATTGCTGGCTTGTACCATTCCAGTCTGCCCTGCAGGGGGAGCTGTCTGACTTCACTGTCTCACAGCTGTAGAATTTCATATGAAATATGTGAATCTTATTTTCATCTGAATGCTCATTCATTGCTAAATCATTAGTGAATCCAAATGCAATGAAATTCCAAAACTTATCCTGACTGCAAAACTGCAGTCTTCTAGATCCTTGCTGCAAAAGTTCACAGCAAACAAATGCAATTACACTGTTAGTCCATCTGTATACTTAAATGCCATGAAATGCTGTTCATCCATAACTTTACATTAAACTCTTCAAAAGAAGTAACTTGATATGAAAGTGCCAAAACAAAATACAGTATTTAGTCTACAACAAACATCTGTCGAGGTACAGAAAACAATTAAGATTGTAATCATGAACACAAGAGAAGGAAAAGCATTAATGCATTTTACGTGTTGTTGGCAAGTCTGAAAGGATGAACATGTCCATTACTTTGGGTATAATTATTACTATGTATAATTCTTGTAAGTCCCGTAATGCTTAATATTCGCTTCATTATAATTTGTCATTAAAAAAACCCTTGAATGAGGACTAAGGTCTGTTTAATTTAGATGGATGAATCATGTGCAGAATAGGAGCCACAGATACTGATGATGTACCTTCACAATAATTTAAGTGAAGTTTTATTAAAAATAAACAGCTTTTAGCTAAGCAATCTGGTTTCAGGACTTAAAAAAACTAAATGTATCAAATGTTTTAAGACTCTCTGAAATGGGCAGACACAAAATTACTCAATTAATAATATCTAAAAAGTAAAAAAAACAATTAGTCAAATAATAATTTAAATAAAATAATAGGTCTGCAGGTAGAATATGGACAACTAGTAGAAAAGCATTGAGATGAAAGTCTGCTTGCACTTTTTTGGAGATTTGTTTGTGCTGTTTTGTATGTTTTGGAGAGATTACTGGAATTGACCTAGTACTTACATCACCAAAGGTAAAAAATAAATAGTACAATACTGGTTTGACAATAAAACACAAAGACACAAACAAATAAATGAAATCAGATGAAAAATAAACTATGACCTGAATAACAACTACATAACGTTTATGTTTCTGTGATTTGATCAGTTTTGTTCATCTCCTTCAAGTAATTTTCACTTATCCTTGCTGGACATATAGAAAGCTACACAATAAAAAATGCCCACTGTAGGTGGCCATTTTCTCAGTGCAGCAACAAGCATGCAGCTTCCACATCAGCTCTACAGTAAACACCTACTGCTACTCCATCATAGTCATCACAAGCTGCTTGGCAAACTGACTCAGTTTGTCCACAGATTCCAAATCAAAATGCCAAAAAATGTTCAGCAAATAATAAGAAATTGGATACAATGATAAAGTGGAATGAAATGATCCATCTGGTTGTGAATTTTAATGATTTGTTAATGGATTAGGAACATATTTAAAATATTGTGTAAATATGGATACTCTTAAAATGACATGCTTCAGAGGTGGACAGTAAAGAAGTACATTTACTTGAGTACTGTACTTAAGTACACTTTTTGAGTATCTGTACTTTACTTGAGTATTATTTTTTCTGGATACTTTTTACTTTAACTTCACTACATTTCAAAGACAAATACTCTACTTTTTACTCCACTACATTTCTGTCATGGTCATTGAGTAGAAATTATTTACATTAATCATAGGATGATTTTTTTCACTCTTGCAGCATCACGTGTTGTAAAGTTCAGTGGTTTTCCATAATTTTTTTAACTCAATTGCTCAATTGATCAATTTCTGACAAAATGGACGAAGATATGCTTTGTATATTATACACCACCAACACATTGATAATGATGTTAGTTAACACACAAAAACGTATGCTGTGTCCAAATTCTCATACTATGTGTCCTAAATAGTATTCAAAAATAGAATTAGTATGCCCCAAATCGCAGTATACTGAAAAGAGTATTCCAAAAATTCCTGGATGTTCTACTACTTCCGGTAGAAATTCAAAGTGCAGAACAATGCACACTCTAACGGGTAATATTGCCCACAACGCATTGCACACAGGAGGGAGGAGCCTGGACAATGGTGTAAATGCATATTAAAACGATGAATTGTGGAAATATATATAACTCTTTGTTAAAGCAGTGTTGCTGTTGGCTGGTTGTACAGCTACAGTTGTGTAGCTGGGTTTTAAAGCAGGTTAGATTTTTTTTCTGACCAGTCTTCATTTACAGACCATTTGATTGAAATGTGCATGAGTGGATACACATAGATGTGTACAGGTACATCTCAAAATTTAGAATATAATGAAAAAGGTCAATATTTTGTGTCACTCAGATGAGAAAGTGAAACCCATATATTATATAGATTCATTACACAGAGTGAAATATTTCAGGCCTTTATTTCTTGAAATTGTGATGATTATGGCGTACAGATAAGGAAAACCCAAAATTCTGTGTCTCAGAGAATTAGAATATTGTGAAAAAGTTCAATATTGGAAAGTCATGGTGTCACACCCTAAATAGGCTAATTACCTCAAAACAACCTCAAGACTTGACAGTTGTCCAGAAGACAGTCATTGAAACCCTCCACAAGGAGGGTAAGCCACAAAAGGTCATTGCTAAAGAAGCTGGTTGTTCACAGAGTGCTGTATCCAAGCATATTCATAGAAAGTTGAGTGGAAGGAAAAAGTGTGGTAGGAGAAGGTGCACCAGCAAAAGGGAGAACCGCAGTCTTGAGTGGACTGTCAGGCAAAATCCATTCAAGAATCTGGGGGAGCTTCAGACGAATCCTAGACACGGCCTACAAATGTCGCATTCCTCGTGTCAAGCCACTCCTGAACCAGAGACAATGTCAGAAGCATCTTACCTGGGCTGTGGAGAAAAAGAACTGGACTGTTGCTCAGTGGTCCAAAGTCCTCTTTTCAGATGAAAGTAAGTTTTGCATTTCATTTGGAAATCAAGGTCCCAGAGTCTGGAGGAAGAGTGGAGAGGCACAGAATCCATGTTGCTTGAAGTCCAGTGTGAAGTTTCCACAGTCAGTGATGATTTGGGCTGCCATGTTATCTACTGGTGTTGGTCCACTGTGTTTTCTGAAGTCCACAGTCAACGCAGCCATCTACCAGGAAATCTTAGAGCACTTCATGCTTCCTTCTGTTGACAAGCTTTATGGAGATGCTGATTTCATTTTCCAGCAGCACTTGGCACCTGCCCACACTGCTAAAGGTACCATAAGCTGGTTCAATGACCATGGTGTTACTGTGCTTGATTGGCCAGCAAACTCGCCTGACCTGAACCCCATAGAGAATCTATGGGGTATTGTCAAGAGGAAGATGAGAGACACCAGACCCAACAATGCAGATGACCTGAAGGCTGCTATCAAAGCAACCTGGGCTTCCATTACACCTGAGCAGTGCCACAGGCTGATTGCCTCCATGCCATGCCGCATTGATGCAAAAGGAGGCCCAACCAAGTATTGAGTGCATAGAAACGAACATACTTTTCAGAAGCCTGACGTTTCTCTTTGAAATATCCTTTTTTATTGATCTTATGTAATATTCTAATTTTCTGAGACACAGAATTTTGGGTTTTCCTTATCTGTAAGCCATAATCATCACAATTTCAAGAAATAAGGTTGCTAGTAAGTATTGCATACAACAATGCAACAATAATAAAACAATGTGTTGACATTTACTTTTGATACTTAAGTACTTTTAAAAACAAGTACTTCTGTACTTTTACTTAAGTAAAAATCTGTCTTTACAACTTTTACTTGTAATGGAGTAATGTTTGACCAGTAGTATTTGTACTTTCACTCAAGTAAGGAAGTAGTGTACTTCGTCCACCTCTGACATGCTTATGAACTCTGATTATAGAGTTCATGCTGAATGTTGGCTTGTACTGTTGCCGATGTTTTCACCCACCGGGGTGAATTTTTTATTCTTAATTTGGCTGGATGCCAAGTTATCTATGTTTTTTGTGTTATTTTTATGATTTAGTCATGGTTTATGTTATAGTCATGTTTTGTTGAGAGTACTTTCCATGTCATAGTTATGGTTTATTCTGTTATGTCTAATATAGTAGTATTTTGTGAAGTTAAATGAAAGCAGTGCACATACTGGTGGGGGCGGGGCATGGGACTCTGCACGGAACACGCCAGCAATGTTTGTGTAAACAAGATCCAGAGCGTTCATCCTCTGGTTGCAAAGTCCACATATTGATGGAATTTAGGGAGACCAGATTTGAGATTTGCATGGTTGAAATCTCAGGTGATGATAAAAAGTTCAACGGGGTGAGCATTCTGCAGCTTACTAACAGCTCCATAGAGCACACACAGAGCCTCCTTAGCATTAGTGCTGGGGAAAACGTACAATCTGACAATGAATATGGTGGTGAATTCCCGTAAAAAATAAAATGGACAACAGTCACAAACTCCACTAACGATGAGCAATAGCTTGAAATTCTTGCACCATTGAATTCTTGCACCATTCTGCATTGATGTAGACACACAAGCCACCCACGGGAGGCTTACCACACAGAGCTACATTTCTGTCGGCATGAAACGTTCCGCAAACTGGCGTCCAAAACTCTGTCGGTGAGCCACGTCTCCTTAAAAACAAAAATTCAACAGTGTCTGTACTCACACCGTGTAGTTCGCTGGAGTAGGATGTAGTCCAGTTTATTGTCCAGGGAGCAAACGTTGAATATAAGTATGGAAGGGAGAGCCAACCCATTTGCCATGCTTTCGTTTTCTCACACCCCGCTTCCGTCGACTCCTATCCTGGCCGACGGCATTAGGCGGCGGCTAGGACACGGGCCTGGTCTCTGCAGCAAGCCAAGATCGCGAAGCTTTTTCCGTAGTTCTTCCCTTGCCCGTTGACTGGTGCACAATTTCCATTCCTTAATAGTATCTGGTGATTACATACATGAACACTGTTGTATCTGGTGTCCATGCACCATAGTAGTTGGGCTAGGATCTGGAGTGGCTGCTGAGTGCTACTGCCACACCGCAATCTTGGAAACTCCAAGTGACATCATAAGATGTAATTTGGAGAAAAAAACACAAAAGGATTTATTTTCAATATGTAAAGTGATTGTGGACTGGATATTTTTTTTTTACCTTTTGTCGCGGATATATAAAAGATTAGTAACAACATTGAAATGCTAAGTATGCAACACCGAAGTGATTCTACGTAAACTATGCAAGGAGCTTAAACGTCTGTCGGAAACCCAGGGCGGGAACCATGTGATGCTTCAAAACTCGGGCAAGGGCTCCCTCTTGTGTTCAGCGACAGAACAAGACGTGACAGAGTCAGGGTATTCCGCCCAGGGCAGGAACTCACTCCATGTGTGCTGCTTTCAGCTGCAGTATGTCCAAAAGAACCTCCCTATTTCTTGATTCAGCCACTCAGATTGGCCGTTAGACTGAACATGAACTTAAACTCAAATTAATCCCTAATTTACCACAGAAGGCCTGCCAGACTCTTGATGTAAACTGGGAGCCCCAGTCGGAGACTATGTCCTCAGGGAGCCCGTAATTCCTGAAAACGTGTTTGGCCCCATGGAGTTATTCTAGGTTCCGATGGTTGGTGAGAACAAGGAATGGGTGACGAGCTCCCTCGAGCTCGCCACTCCTCCAGAGCTGCTTTAATAACGCTTTAATTTTCAGTGCCGCTCTGACGCTGGGATAGTACAGCCCCAATGCCTGACCTGGAAGCATCCACCTCTACCACAAACAGGAGCTCTGGGTCGGGCTGGCAGAGGATGGGGGTGGTCATGAAGCTATGTTTGAGTTTTGTGAATGTCTCACGCACCGACTTGTACCATGAAAGTCTCTTGGATTTGCCTCTTAGTAGGGAAGTGAGTGGGTCCACAATAGTACTGTTGTATCTGATGAACTGGTGGTAGAAATTGGCAAAACCCAGAAATCTCTGGAGCTCCTTGACGGTGGTGGGCTCAGGCCAGTCTGTGACAGCTTTTACCTTGGCTAGGTCCATTTCTACCCCATTGGGGGAGAGAACACATCCCAGAAATGTGACAGTCTTGCAATAAAATTCACACTTCTCTACTTTAGCGTAGAGGTCGTGTTGTTTGAGGCAGGTTAGCATGACATGGACATGGTGTATGTGAGCTTCCCTGGACTTGGAGTAAATGAGAATGTCGTCGATGTATGCTCTGAATATCTGATTGATCAAAAGACTGAAGTGCAGCAGGAGCATTGTTTAGTCCATAGGGCATGACTAAATATTCATAGTGGCCTCTGGATGTATGGAACGCCGTCTTCCACTCATCGCCCTCCCTGATCTGCACGAGATTGTAAGCGCTCCTTAAATCCAGTTTGGAGAAGATGTTGGCCCCTTGTAGCTGTTCCAAAGCCGCAGGCACCAAGGGGAGAGGATACGGGTAATGTATGGTTATGGTGTTCAGTCCTTTGTAGTCAATGCAGGGTCTCGATCCGCCATCTTTTTTCTCCACTAAGAAAAACTCTGCTGCCTCCAGGGAAGTAGAGGGGCCGATATATCCAGCTGAGAGTGCCTCCTCGACGTAGTCTTCCATGGCTTTAGTCTTGGGGAGAGTGAGAGGGTACACTCAGTTCTTGGGTGGCATAGCATTGGGGAGAAGTTCAATGGCGCAGTCCCAGGGACGATGAGGAGAAAGGCGAGTAGCACTTTCTTTACTAAATACCTCCCGTAGGTCACTGTATTCCCTGGGAAGGGTGACTGACGTGCTGGTCTCGGGGCTTTTGATGGACGTGGTGAGGCATGGGCGAGACTGAGTGGATGATAGGCAGAACTTCAGACAGCGAGGTGACCAGAGGGTTATTTCCTTATCCTTCCAGGAGATGCGGACATCATGTAGCTGTAGCCAGGGTAGCCCCTAGACGACGGGGTTACTGGGGGAGCTGATTACGTAGAACGAGAGCTTTTTTTGTGAAATAATCCCAAGGCAAGCTCCAATGGCGTCGTGTGGCGGTAGAGGAATCCCTCTCTGATAGGCTGGTTGTTGATGGCCATCATTTATAGTGGTGGGGTGCATGGAACGGTGGGTAGATGGAGCTTCTCCACGAGCCCAGAATCTACTAAAGCTGATACAGAAACACGGTCATGAGTGTGGCTCAACACAGCAGGTACAGAAACGCTGGAATGAGGAACATGGATTCCCACCTGAGATTTGGAGGGTCATCCTGGGTTGCTGCAGTAGTAGCACAGGTGCTGCTCAGTACGACGACTGGGTTCAATGGTGTCCTCTCTGGGGGTGGAGAACTCCGTAGATCAGCGAAGTTGCGAGTGGGCAGGCATGGATGTCAGGTGCTGGCACCTGAAGTTGTCTAAATGGATGGCAGAACTGATGTAGCTGGACAATGTAGCATTGGGATCATGGCAGGCTAGCTCTGCTTGGAGGGCTGGATGAAGACCCTTCCAGAACACAGCGAGTAATGCAGTGTTGTTCCATCCCGATTGTGCTGTGCAGGTACAGAATTTAATGGCGTAATTCACAGCAGTGTCAGAGCCCTGGTGTAATTCCAAAAGCTGCACAGAGATGTTCTTCCCACCCACTGGGTACTCGAAAACCTCCCGAATCAAACCAGCGAAGTACGTGAAGGAAGTCTGGAACTGAGGACATCCTCCACATCCCAAGAAAGCACAGTAAGAAAACGCACCTGGTTGTATCTGCCTCATACAGTTTGGGTTGATAAGTGAAAAAAAATGTCACATAAATCCCTAACAGTGGTCTGTAGATCCATCAAACGTATCCGGCAGCGCCATCCAAGGAGCTTCATGATGTAGAGCTGGAGCAGGAGGAGGCTGCTGCAGCTGGCTAGTTTCGGCCTAGAGTACTGCCAACTAATTCTGGTATGCGCAAATAATTTCACCCTGGCAAAGTAATGCAGCCTGGTAATCTGCTGGATTCATCGTAGGCGTAATATCCTGTAATGATCTGCCAGAGGCGGAAGGTGTAGAATCCATACACAGTTTATTCACAACACTGGAAAACAGAATCATAAACAAGAAAATGAGGCAATGGTCAAAAATACCGGAAAGCAAAATGTAGCAAACAAATTTGACAAACAGTGAGCAGCAAAATTTACAACTGGTGTTTGATCCATGAATCCACCAATACGTTTTCTGGTTCCATTAGAATTGGTATTTAAACAGTCCTCTTCATCATGCTGTTCACATTTTGACATCATGAGACCAAGACCACACCTAACAATTGATCAACAGTACCTCGCCATTGTGAGGCTTCAAACAGGATGTTCTCAGAGGGAAGTGGCCACTGAGCTTAGAGTGTCACAGAGTGTCATCAGCAGGTTGTGACAGAGATACAGAGAGACTGGAAGAATCACAGAAAGGCATAGAAGTGGACGTCCTTTGGCCACATCCCACGTTGATGACCGCTTCATTGTGAACAGTGCCCTGTGGAACCAGATGATGAATGCCACTCAACTCCAGACACATTTAAGGGAGATGAGAGGCACCCAAGTGTCACATCAGACCATTCAAAACCGTTTACATCAGCGTGGTCTGCATTTTAGATGACCTGCATCATCTTGCATGGGCCAGGGAGCATTTACACTGGACTCAGTGCTGTTCTCTGATGAAAGTCAATTCACGTTGAGCAGAAATGATGGCCGCCAGCGATGTTGGAGACGTCAAGCAGAGCACTATGCATCAGCCACTGTTGAGCCTTTGGTGATGGTGGTGTTACAGTCTGGGCAGGTGTGTCCACTCAATAAAGAACTGCACTACATCTTGTGAATGGTACAGTGACAAGCCAATACTACCTGAATAACATCATTAATCCAGGCAATGTGCCCCTGCATGAACAACACAGGCCTAATTTCATCTTCATGGACGATAATGCTCCAGCTCATCGAGGTCGCATCATTAGGGAGCGGCTGCTGTAGACTGGGGTACCTCAAATGGAGTGGCCTGAACTTTCTCCAGACCTGAATCCCATAGAAAACCTATGGGATCAGCTGAGTCGCCGTGTAGAGGCTCATATCCCTGCACCCCAGAACCTCAATGACCTGAGGGCCACCCTTCAAGAAGAGTGGAATGCCATGCCTCAGCAGACAATAAGTCGACTTGTGAACAGGATGAGACGTCGTTGTCAAGCTGTAATTGATGGTCAAGGGCACCTGACAAATTATTGAGACATTGACATTTTTTTGTTGTAGTATACCCACCACTGTTGTTGGCTTTTGTTTCAATAAATTGTTTGAGATGAGGAAATCACCATTGCATGCTTCTACTTAAATGCCCTACTTTCATGATATAATCACTGTAGCGTGAACTTTTTACATTTTCCATAAATTTCACCCAAAAGCCAAATATCCTTAACTTTTTGTGAGTAGTGTATGTGCATGTTTAAATAGTATTTTATGTACAGGATAAAAATGTACAGTAGTGCAAAACCATTTTATTTCTATAGTGCAAAGATGCCAGGTGAATAACAGTGAGATAAAGTAGATGTACACAGATATTACAGTGTATCAGTATGATCAGCTGTTCAGTAAGAAAACTGTTCAGTAAGGGAATAGGCTTTATATAGGCTTGTGTATGAAATACTTGTCTTTTCTTGATGGTAAAGCCAGCTTAAAACTACCTTAAAATCCTTCAGTAATACACTTTCCATTTTTCCTGTAAAAGATCTACTCCGCATCAGATTTATGAACATAACTATTTATTATGAACCAAAATGCAACAACCTCAAATAAACTGAATAGTGGTGCAAGAGTTGAGGACTAAACTAAACTATGAAACTATTTAGTGTGTGTGCACGTGTGTGTCTGTGTGTACATGTGCATGTGTACATGTGTGTGTGTGTGTGTGTGCGCATGTTCCCCTCTTCACTCCTACGTCTGCTGGTGTCTGTGGCTCTGTGTCTGGAGGGGCAGCTGCAAAAGACTGGATCCCTCTCACCAGTGCAACTGATACGTGAGGAAGGTGCTCTCTCCTCAATATAGCTGCAGAGACCAGAGAATTTCCCAGCTCTTCTAGGAAAAGACTTCTTCTAAACAAATTTGCCTGGTTCCAGGTGGGATCCACAGCTGTGAGGATGACATTAGCAATATATACTGAGATGTCCACCATATTAAAAAAATAACATCTCTGGCCACCGACTGCTCCTCCTTCTGCAGCTGTAAGTGCTGACAACCTACAACGGTAAAGGAACAAGAACACACTGTGGTGCCTTTTGCTGATGAGGATCACACTCCCTCCCCGTTGTAGAATGTAACTCACGGCCATGGTGTTCTTCATGAAGGCGAAGACGACAGAAAGAGCAGGTCGTCTTTTAACCTGTTCCAGGTTGGGTGGTAGCTCTGGTTTATTTTTCCTGATCATCCCAACCAAGGCTACTTTCTTCTGCAGAAGCTCCAGAACAAGTGTGTAACATAAAAAAAAGTTGTCACAAGTGACAGACACCCTAGAGTCCCTCTGTTATCTCTATGACAACACGCTTGTCCTGGCACACCTCTGCAGCATCGCTGGTCTTTCTCAGGTAAATGTCACACCTCCAGGCATACTGTAGGATGTTGCGACATCAGCACTCACCCAAATTTAAGTCCATATTTGGCCTTTTTTTTTTTTTTTGAATGGCACAAGCTGCTCATCCGCTGTGACATTTTGCTGGGGTTGAATGGGGGGAAGGCAACGTGTCCACATTTCCAACAGAGATCTGATGGGGGAAAGCTTGTCCTCTCTATCACAAGTTGCCAATGGTCTCTTCAACTTGTCAAAAAACAGAGCTCTCCCGATTTCATAAAATCTTGAGAGGCACACGGTGGCTCTGAAAGTCGTACGACCACTGCCATAATCCACAGGCAGCATGTAGAGTACCCTCTGAACCTGTAGACACCAGCCCAAATCAGTAGCTCCATGTAAGTGAGATCTGTGGAGTTCACCCCGGGTCCAGTTTCTCACTATTCGGCTGCCATGGAGGCTGGTCATTCTGACATTAGAGGTTGTTGTCTCCGCATTGGTGGGAAACCACAATTTGCCTTTTCTCCCAATCCAGCCAGATCCAGGATCCTCTGTGTCCTCCTTGCCTTTAGTGGAAGAAGCTGGAGAGGACGATGAGGGTGCCACAACAAAATCAGGATCTGACTCTACTGAGTCGGTGGTGTCAGAGGGAGATGATGATATATCCTGCAGCACGCTGGAGGTAAAAATCACAAATGTTAGCTTTTTCCAACATGGAAAACCACCAACAATCAAGAATGCATGATTATATAGTGTCATAGCTGTAAAGTCAAAAAATGTTGTTATAATGGAAGTCTATGGGGCAAAAACATCCACAAACAGTAAATGATGAAGAAAAAATTTAAATCTGATGCTGCAAAAAACAATGCATGAAAGCCAATCATGTTACTCATCTTTGACATATCCAAGACAGTGATAAAAGGTAATAAAAATAAAAAAATCCGGTCCACAATCACTCTATATATTGAAAATCAGTCATTTTGTGTGTTTTTTCAACAAATCAGTGACATCACTTATGAAACTTGTATTTAAAGAATTAAAATAAAAATTTATATTTAGTAGTTTTGATCAAAACTTAGGTTGATTAACAGATTTTGTCAGGGTTAGGCTTGGACTTTCACTGCCAGCACTCTAGGGTACTTTTCAGCGGCGTATGTTTTTGTATTGTGTTATGTGCTTTTATTTATATATTGTGTTTACGTGTCTTTGCCCAGCCTTAGTTATAGATTACTCCCCGCCTCTGAAAACCTGTCACCTATGTGCTTGTAATCAGTTCCCCTATTTATCAGTGCTGCATTGCACTTTGTTATCCCTGCATTTGGGTCTCATTTAACTCTGAGAGGCACCTTGAATACCTGACAGATTTAAGCAAAAAAAGTTTAAAAATAATATTTATCTGATATATTTTAAGAACAGTTTAATTTAGTGGACGTCTTCATCCCGACCTAAACAAAAGGGTATAGGTTTTTTTTTTAAACAATGTACAAAGAGGGACAACCAGGAGTTGTGTTAACCAAGAATTTTATGTCATTTCCCAAATTTTTAAAGGACTGGAAAAAAAATATTGAGGCCATCTAACAATCCATTTAGTTTGTTTTCTGACATACAGTGGATAGAGAACATCACGCATACATCCAAAACACAAGACAACAGTGCATTTTTTGTGGTGTATGAAAGCCGAAGTCAAAGATGAATGTTGTGCTAGCTCTGGAGTATTGTGGCTACGTTTGTGATGCACTTTATGATAATTTTCCCTGTTCTATCACAATGTTTTCAAAAAGTTTATCTAGTAGTTGTTTAAGCTAATTAATATGTCTAATAAAAATTGTTTTCACCTGCAGCCAGATGGACCACATCCTTTATATCAATATACACACGTGGACAAAATTGTTGGTACTCTACCACTAAAGAAAGACAAACCCACAATACTTAGTGAAATAACTTGAAAATGACAAAAGTAACAATAAACATTTACAGAAAATTGAATAATGAAAATGAGACATAACATTTAAAACTGGCCTTAACAAAAATTATGGAACCTATTGAAAAGATGTTAAACTAAAGTGTGTACTGTAATTACCATCACAGGTGTCTTCAAACTAGTAATCAGTCAGTCTGCCTATTAAAAGGGTAAAAAGTAGTTACTGTGCTGTTTGGTATCATGGTGTGCACCACACTGCAAATGGACCACACAAAGCTAAGGAGAGAGTTATCTCAGGAAATTAAAAGGAAAATTGTATAAAAGCATTTTAAAAGGAAAAGGCTATAAGGCCATCTCCAAGGAGCCTGATGTTCCAGAGGCTATAGTTGTATATTATTCATAAGTTTAATGTCCAAGGGACAGTAGCCAACCTCTGGCCACAGGAGGAAAACTGATGACAAATTGAAGAGATAGATAATACAAATGGTAAAAAAAAAAAAAGAGCCCAGAACAAATTCAAAAGAGATTAGAGGTGAACTCCAAGGTCAAGGTCAAATCATCAGATTCAGATCGCATCATCTGTCACTGTTTGAGCAAAAGTCGACTTAATGGAAGATGACTGAGGAGGACTGCACTGTTGAAAGCAAGTCATAAAATAGCGAGACTAGAATTTGCCAAAATTGACAAGCCACAAAGCTTCAGGGACAATGTCCTTTGGACAAGTGAGACAAAACTGAAGCTTTTTGGGAGCTCACATCAGCCCTATGTTTATAGAAACAAACAATAAGCATACAAAGAACAGAACACTGTACCGAATGTAAAACATGTTTTGCTGCATCTGGCACAGGGTGTCTTGAATCTGTGCAGGGTACAATGAAATCTCAAGAGTATCAAGGCACTCTGAAGCAAAATGTGCTGCCCAGTGTCAGAAAGCTTGGTCTCAGTCACAGGTCATTCAACAGGATAATGATGCAAAACACACAGCAAAAAACACCCAAGTGGCCTTCTATGAGCCCTGATCTAAATGCTATTGAACATCTGTGAAAAGAGCTGAAACAAACAGCCTGGAGAAGGCACCCTTCAAACCTGAGACAGTTTGAGCACTTTTCTCACAAGGAGTATGCCAAAATATCTGTCAACAGGTGCCGAAGTATCATTGAAATTCAAAGAAATCACTTGATTTCAGAAATTGCCTCAAAATGTTGTGCAACAAAATCATTTTGGTCCAGGCCAGTTTCATTAGTTTTTTTTTTTTTTAATGTTTTTGTTGAACCACAATTTAAAAGCAATGTCAGATTTTCATTAATACATTTTTAGTAATTTTTTACTTATTACTTTTGTAATTTCTAAGTTATTTCAGTGAACATTGTGGGTTTGTGGAAGGGTACCAACAATTCTGTGTACATGTAAATTTTTAAAATGTTTAAATCCCGAATTCTGATCACGTGCTCCTGGGTTTCCCACGAATATAAAAGAGATGCGCTCACTTCACTCTAGGCAAAGTGTCGTTCCCGTGTGTTTGCACCAAGCCGTTCTCTACATTGTTTGATCTGATTACTGTGTTTGAGCTCGTTTCTGCCACCGTGTTTTGTGATCCTTGCCTTTCGATTTGGATTAGTTTGCAGGCTCGCTGATTTCCTGATTTGACCTTTTGCTTAATTTTCTGACCACATTTTTGCCTGCTGTGTTTGCTAAATAAATCTGCATATGGATTCCAATACTTCCACCACCAGCGAATCATTACACTTGAAAAAAAAAAAATCTGAAATTAAACTGTTTTTCATCTTTTGTGAACAGAATGGTTTAACAGTTTTGGGTAATCATACCTTAAGTAAACAGAATTGTGGCTGTTTGCACCCTAGGGCACAAGGGCAAACCGTGTGGAGCCACCAGCAAATGGAGTAACCAGATGGTTTGTTTAAATGTTTGTGTAATTGTGAGACCAGAGTGTTATATGGGTCACCATGGAGTGAGCAACAATCATAATAACTTTCATTGGATCTTTACTTCTATGTATAACCTCAGTGCCAGCTACGAAGGTAAAAAATGAGCCCAGGTTTCATGGGCCATCTGCTTGTTTCTTAAATTACTGAATTCTATTATAAATACATCTGTTATAAAACCTATAGAGATGTTTGATAAGCTACAAAGTTCCAGAGTGATCATCTCCTTAGAGAAGACATTACCATTAGAAGTACTTAGAAGATCTTTATATCCCCACAAGAATGGATGATCGAATCTAATTGTTCAAAAAAGGATTTATTTGAAAGCTACCACAAACACTTTTCAAGCAAAACGTTTCCCAAAAATACACTGTTTGGCTAAAACGTAATAAATACGTATTTTTTCCATTAAGGCCTGAATTAGACAGAATAAACTTTATTCACTCACTTTATTCAATTAGTTTCTCAGACACCTTATGCAAGTCCTACTTAAACTCAATAGATAAAATAAATAGATAAGTCATTCCTCATTCCTCAACCCGGAGGTACGGGTTGCGTTGTGTGTCCTGTCCTGTGTGTTTTGCTTGCTTCTTCAGGTTGGTCCACTCCATACTCCAGCCTGGGCTTTCCTGATGATCCAGCTACTCCACCTTCAATCAGTAATGGCGACCCTATAAAGCCGGGATGGAGGCCAGCACCGGCAGCTTTATTGTTCATTTGAAAGTTTGATCCATGCCCTATTTTTGTTTTGGTTGCCTCTGTTGTGAATATACTCTTGTAAATAATGCTACTTTGTATATCTATCCGGTAGTAGGGGTGTGACTGCCATTTTTGTTGGGGAGTGGGATTTTTGTCTCTATTTCTTGTTAGGGAGTTTAGGGAAAGTAAATGTCTTTTTGTTCTTTTTTTGGTATAGGTTAGCTAGTTCCCACCTAGAGGGTTTCTGTTTGTTATTTTGGCCTTGGTCCACCCCAAAGTCTTCTCCGGTTCACTGTGTGGTTTATATATCATTACATTTATAATATATCCGCCTTATTTCACCTCTGTGTGTGTGTCGTTATTCTCACCCCCAGGGCATCATACCCATGTCTTTTCCATCCCATATATATATATATATATATATATATATATATATATATATATATATATATATATATATATATATATATATATATATATATATATATCTCAACTTATAACTTTACAAAAGTTATCATAGGTGAAAAATTACTTTGAAATATCCAAGATATTTTTAGACAGATATACTGTGTATCTGCCTACTTATGATCTGTAATTTCTTTCCAGCTTAGATTTTTTTTGCCTGTATTAGAGATATTTGTTAAGTTTTTTTCACAATAAGCAAGCATTACACTTCATTTCACTCAGAGTTTAGCTTTTCCATGTTTCCATGTTGGTCTCTTCCATGTTCCGTTTTGCTTAAGCAAGTAGGCCTGCTTAAGTATTACAGCATACACAGCTGCCCACTGTCAACGATGCGTATGATCTTCAGATTACAACAGCAACACATTTTATTAGTTTTTTTTATTATATATTTAAAAGTGAGAAGAGGAATACCATCCATTTCTGTTTTAGTGCGTAGGTTGAAGAAGTCTTCTAATGGAAATGTTCAATCAATTCCAGTGAAGATGTCAGGTATGACTCTCTCTCTCTCTCTCTCTCTCTCTCCATTTATATATATATTTAATAAAACTATGGTACAGGAACACACTGCCCACCATTTGGGGCAGTGGTAGCTCAAGTGTTTAAGGCTCTGATATGATTTTGTTGTATTCATAAACCTTGACAATTAAATAAAATGAACATAAAATATTAAGGCATATTAAATCTGGTAATTGCTATTACCATTGTTCAGGATATTACTTTCTTCTCTCTCTCCCTAGATTTCTCTATGAATGCTGAACAGTCACAGAAAGGTTTCCAGCTGATCGCTGTACATTACAAAACAGAAAAGCTTCTTGTGAGTCCTACTGAAAGTGTCTACTCTGACGGAAAGTACTATGTGGTACGGGGTAGTACAATAACTACACTGGGCAGTGCAGAAGATGTTAAAGTATAAAGATATTTCACAGTGTATTAGTGACAGTAAAGTAGCATTTGAGTGCACAGATTGTGCACATAGCATGTGAGAGAAAACAGTATATGAATGTGTCAATCCAACTGAGTGATTTTGCCTCTCCATAGCATGTCAATATTTTTGAGGGACAATGAATTAAATGTGACCATGGAATCCATGCGTGTTGTTTTTCTCTTCCACAACAAAGATGGGGAGGTGTTTCTGTGGCCTTCTGTTCGTCAACAACTAAAAAAAATGCTAAGGCACAAGGCACTCTGGGTAAGAGAACTGAAACACTTCTAAAGAATGATGCATTGCCATGCTGCGAATGCAAGGTTCAGTCTAACATAATAATACAATATTGTACAAGGAGAAAGGATGGTACAAATAGTGCAGATTTGTCGAATAATTATGCTCTAAAACAGCACCTAAAATCAGACATGCTCATGTGATGGTACTGACAGCCAGAGGTGGGTAGAGTATCCAAAATCTGTACTCAAGTAAAAGTACTTATAGAAATATTTACTCATGTAAAAGTAACAATCTTAATAGTTACTTGAACAAGAGTAAAAAAGTATCGGATGAAAAAACTACTCAAGTAGCTAGTTACTTCTTATCTGACTGATCTGATTGAGTGAAAAACCCAGAATTTCAAACTACTTGGGAAGCTTTCACACACCTCTCCTTGAAAGTCTCTTTGTTCTGCTTATATACTGAACAAAATTATAAACGCAACACTTTTGTTTTTTTTGCCCCCATTTTTCATGAGCTGAACTCAAAGACTTTTTCTATGTACACAAAAGGCCTATTTCTCTCAAATATTGTTCACAAATCTGTCTACATCTGTGTTAGTGAGCACTTCTCCTTTGCTGAGATAATTCTTCCACCTCACAGGTGTGGCATATCAAGCTGCTGATTAGACAGCAGGATTATTGCACAGGTGTGCCGTAGGCTGGCCGCAATAAAAGGCCACTCTAAAATGTGCAGTTTTATCACACAGCACAATGCCACAGATGTCGCAAGTTTTGAGGGAGCGTGCACTTGGCATGATGACTGCAGGAACGTCCACCAGAGCTGTTGCCCGTGATTGAATGTTCATTTCTCTACCATAAGCCGTCTCCAAAGGCGTTTCAGAGAATTTGGCAGTACATCCAACCGGCCTCACAACCGCCTATCTCAGTCCAGTGAAGGGCACATTAACTTTACATGACGTCATTTGCAATAAAATCTCAAACACACCCAGGTGTTTTTCTAACAGTTAACTCTGTTTTTATTTTCATATTCACAACACAAACTTGTCAGCATCTGCATTTAAACAAGCTAACAGTACAAAAGAGAAGGTGTGCAGAGTGTGTGTTTGTTATTATGTTTGTGTATGAACTTGTTTGTGTGTTTGCCCTTCAGTATGTGAGTGTTTATTTTGTCATATGTTCTTTCTTGAACAATTGGTTTTACAGAATTTTACTGTGGACTGATCCTTGTTTTCTTGACTTGATTAGTCCTGCATAAATCTTAAGCTTGTTCGGTGAATCCTCTGATGAAATAATAATATATGCATATATTACTACATGCATTCTTTAGGTAAGAATAAAATCAAAGACAATCCCGTTATTTTGTATGTAGGTTCTACACTTTGTTGAGGTGTCCCTATTTGTGTATAAATGCATGACGTCACAGTGTGCTGTAAAACTGATGTAGTTTTGTGGGAAATGGGTGTGAAATTGTCCAGACTTTTAGAATGAACGTTTGTTCATGAACCTGTGCTGTTTGTAGGATGCACAAGATATTGCTTGCACGAGAGGGCATATGAGGAAAAACATTCGGACAGTGTGAGAAATCTGGTATTAAAATAAGGTGCCCATAGTTACCAAATGACCATTAATAGGGTTGAAATAGACCTAACTGTGACACTTACTGCTCCGTGTTTTTTCAGGCTGGAGCTGGAATTCTGGACTCTGGGATGTCAGTTGGTTTTGGTGAACACGGCATGCATCACATTATGAAACTATTCTTTTTGATATCTTGGAGTGAAAACGGACTGAACTTGAGGTCATGGGTGATCTGCCTCCGTTAACTCGCACACGTCTTCCTCTGCTTCAGCTTCATCATCTTCCTCTAAACGCACGCTAAACGTAAACGGGAGATCCGTAACAGCCTCTCGCGAAGCAGCCTCTCCAACATCTTGCAAGACTTGCAAATAAGCCATATAAACTAATTATTTTTAAAATCTCATTAATTATTACCATTTGACAGTAACGGAGGAACGCCGCCAAATGTGGTAAAAGTTTTTTCACTAAAAATGTACTTGAGTAAAAGTACACATCTTTAAAAATACTCTAAAAGTACAATTACCCAAAACAATTACTCAAGTAAATGTAAATGTAATTTGTTACTACCCACCTCTGCTGACAGCCTTCAAATTTAATATTCAAGGAAAAAATGTTCAGTATGAGGAGTTACCAGGATCAAAGATTAAAATCATGGATCAGAAGTGCTGGTGCACTTGTAAGTATGCAATGAATTTCATACATTAATTTATAGTACTCTCTTACTGCTGTTCTGACACTAAACTGCATGTGTATCATTATAGGAGCTCAGCTGTCGACTACAGAGTTCCTGTAGTTCCTATAGTGGAACGTTGTCTTGTACCATTCCAGTCTGCCCTGCAGGGGGAGCTTTCTGACTTTACTGTGTCACAGTTGTAGAATTCTGTGAAATTTAGAAATATTATTCCTACTTGTCATTTCTGTCCTGATTTATATCCATGTTAATCAGGCACTACGGAAATCAGAACTCTAAAGATTATGTATAATAAAAGTGGAAATTAATCTGGAACTGCGGGAATTAAACAATTTATTTGTAATTTCAAATTAACTACAAACAGCACAACACAGCAAATGTTTCCACAAATTATCCATGAGTTTGTGGTATGAGGAAGAGGGCAGCTCTACCCAGGAGAGCTAACCAAATGGTGGGAACTGGCTGAAGGTTTTGAAAGGAGACCCATATGCAGGATTTTCATGTTCTGAACTGCTATAAAATACATTTCAATAAAACAGCAACAGATTCTGAGGGAAACATGATAAAATGAAGCAGCTGTCTAATTTGCACTGTAGATAATCAGATAATTACAGTGTGCACTTAAATGTTTTTATAAATTCAGTTAAATTTGAAAAATGGCAAGTTATAAGCCAGACACAAGCACATGAATGCAGTCAGACTGGCAATACCTACAATCCCGTGTTTATGAAAAATGAAAGTAATACTGCTGACTAATGTGTAAGAGCATGCTGCCTAACCTGTTATACAAGGTTGTGCAAATCTGGTCAAAGTTATTTGTTGGAAGAAAAAAACACCACTAAATTATGCAACAATGATATCTTACTTACAGTGTGACATTAGTTAAATGTGAAGCTAAAGCAGTAGAAAGATAAATTTGCTTTTAAATCCTTTATTCTAGTTGCATTAACACCACAAGGTGGGTAAATCAGACAAGCATTCTGTTTTTGCGTTACAAACGTTTAACCTGTCATTGTGTGATGGACAAACAGTCCAGCAAGAAGAAAAAGATAGAAAGCTTTCACAAAACCATGTTATATGTAGCTGTAACTATAGCGAGCAATTCTGAATGGAAACACTGAGTAAACTGAATAAAAATGTGTTAAAAAGAAAAAGATATTACTCTCCTGCTGTTTGAAGTTGCCTTGCAGTTCCACATGTCAAGAGAAAATAAAATTAATAACCAGATCTGAATAATCTCTTGCTGTAAAAACATGACCGCTTGAATAGAAACTTGAGCAAATTGTTTTGGTCAGGGGTTTTTTGCTAAGGGGAACAAACTCTTACTCTTTTTTTTTTTTAAAAAAAAAAAAAAAAAAAGAGTAAACCGACTTGCCATACATTATTACATCACAATTGCTAACATTTTGTAGCCTCATTAATTAGATTTCCATGCAATTAAAACATAGGACTGTGTAGCACACCAGAGTACAGAATGCTTCCCTCTCAGAAATAAAAACTATTTTGGGAAACTAAGAAAACCTATTTACCAAATGAACCCTTAAAAAAGACCCTTTTCTAAAAATCTACCAACAACCAAAAAGTTCCCACTTTAGATACATTTTAAGCACCTGGCAGGGTTTGAACTGCAAGAACCTGGCAGACGGAGAGTTAAGTATTAATAACGCAGCTGGAAGTAATCTATTAACAATATCAAACTTTCAGGAACAAACAGAGATAAAGCAAATTACTGGTTACCTGTGAAACCTACACTTATCCACAGCAATGGCATATTTACAATCCATCCAGTGTACAAAAGGTGTACTACTTTTGTTTGGTACCATATGTTAATGTTGAATTTAATTTATGAGAATATGTCACTCTCATTCAGCTAACCAGAGTGTAAAGATGCCTTTCTAATCTAGCTGGGCCTTTATTAAATACAGGCACTGGCAAATGTTAGTGGAGGCTCTGATAAGGGTAAGAGAGCTGTAAAGCTTAATTAAGGCCTGAGAAAGAGTGTGTGCGTCGAAATGATGTGTGATAACATTCACGCTTACTATGTGTGCCTGCGTCAAGTCTCTTATCTGCACAGTAGATACACTATGGGTTCAACAGTGGAAAGACACATTCTTTGTAATTAAGGAGCAGGTCTGTAGAACATATGACAAGACAATCGGCTAGGTAAACATTGTTCACAAGCCCTGCTAACCAAGCATTTACAGGGCGGTTACAGTGACACTGTTATGGCATGAGTTCACACCTCATCTCTGACTGTAGACTGCTACACACACACTTTCACCTTACAATGACAAGATAAATAATGCAAATGTAAGCTATTACACAGAAAAGCCATTCACAATTTTCATCACAAGCATTTTTAAAAGGTGAATTAAAAACAAGATAACCATGATATTTTCTGTCCAGGAAATATCAATATCTGGGCAGTTCGCTAGTTTGAGGTGCGTTTCTCTCAGCTGTCTGTATTAGGCAGCAGGACAGCAATGAAGAGGAAAGCAAAGAAACATCAAGCACAATAACATCAGTTCAGGAATTCTTATACATGTTACGCCTTGTTGATGTTATGATAATCTGAGTTTATGAAATGCAGTGCCTGATAATGTGATTTTGGGTGCAAGACTTTATAAAACAGGTCATAATGCCAAAACCATTATTCAGTTTAGAGATTAAATCATCCATTTACAGCCAAGATTCAACTCTCACTGGTGAAGTGATCTAAAAAAAAAATGACTCCTTTGAAAAAGCTAGAATTCCCATTACTACTGTGAATACATAAGAACTGATATACTGGGGTATTTTCACCCTGGATTTTAATACCAGTGGCCATGGACTGACTCTGGGTTCATATGGGGACATAGTTCATAACTGCAGGTTTGCATGCACTGAGAAGAATTCCTTCTGAACGACTGTGGAATTCCATGTCCAATTTCATGATGCTCTCAGTGCAAGAGCTCACACCACACAGGTGTGCTCACAGAGCATGTACATTCATAAGTAATACATACAGAATAAAACGGTATCATCATCAAGGTTATAAACCTGTGTTTAAATTTCCAATTTTTATATATTGTATGACCACTATAACTTACCTGGGTGTACATATGCAGTTACATTAATGCAGCATGTGATTATTATGTACATCTATAACGCTTTAAATTACTTGCACTTACATTTCCAGTTACATTTATGCACCATGTGATCGTTTCATACTCTATCAAAACTATAACTTACCTGCGTGTTCATTTTCAATGATATGAATGCAACAGTGCAGCAGGTGTTCAATACATATTGCTTCAGCATTAGTGATTATAATTCACTCAAGCATTAAGCTTTACAAAACAGTATGAATTCTAATAGGAAACTCACGTTTTGCTAAAACTCAAAACCAATACGAAACAATGCCTAAAAATGTGTATTCGCTCCTGCAGTACAAACAGGCAGCTTAAACCATACCCTAAATATTCTGCTAAAATATTGGAGTGTTTCATTCATCTTATACTACAGCAATTTGCCAACACTGATTATTTTTCAGTTATCAGTCATACTTTTTAACTGTTTTAATGCTGACAGAATGTCTCCCACAGCTTCTGTCTTCTTGTGATAAATCAAAACATCAATTAGAACTACAACCTGTCTGCATATTTACAGATAAAACATTATATTTGTCTCTTGTGCTCACTGAAACTCATGAAAATATTGCTTCAGAATTACAGATTGTACTTTATGTGTATAGCTCACAAGATACAAACACAATACCTCCTCTGCAGTTGTGCATCAACCTACAGAAACTTCACATCCATAAGATGTAGACATGAAACTTATATTTTGTGCTTATAAGTTAAGCTTCAATAAGACTTACATATTCCTTACACATTAAACTGTAAACATTTTATATATATACACAGCCCTGGAAAAAAAAATAAGAGACCACTGCCTAATCTCCAGATGTGAACCCTATTGAAAACCTCTGGAATGTCATCGAGAGGAAGATGGACGGTCACAAACCATCAAGTAAAGCTGAGCTGTTTGCTTTTTTGCAAAAAGAGTGGTATAAAGTTCCCCAACAGCAATGTGAAAGACTGGTGGAGATCATGGAGCCAAAACACATGCAGATCGGGTTATTCCACCAAATACTGATTTCTTAATGTTATTTAGCCAAAGCATTAACACAATTTGTTTACAAATGATTTGCATTTTGTTTTATTTGAGTTATTAAAGCTCTGCAAATACTGCATGATCTTGGGTTATTTTGATGTGTTGTCATTTCCTTTAAATATACGCTCTAAATAACAATAGTTATATTTTGAATTTAGGAGAATAAACACAAATATGTACTTCGCCAATATTTCAATTCAATTCAATTTTTTTTTTATAGCGCCTTTTACAATGAACATTGTCTCAAAGCAGCTTTACAAAAGAAGAGAAACAGAGGAAGGGGAGGGGAAAAAATGAAAATAAAAAAATAAATAAATAACTAGAAGTAAGAATAAATTATTAAATTAAATTATATTAAGACAATATTGTCTGTCATTTTACTAAGTGTTCTAAAGTCAGCTGAATAATATAGATTGTCCCTGCCCTATTTATTGTTTCATAAACAATCGGTTTATCGTGAGACAAGACTAAATGAGATTAAAGCTCATCTTTTATCAGAGGTGGACGAAGTACACAACTTCCTTACTTGAGTGAAAGTACAAATACTACTGGTCAAACATTACTCCATTACAAGTAAAAGTTGTAAAGACAGATTTTTACTTAAGTAAAAGTACAGAAGTACTTGTTTTTAAAAGTACTTAAGTATCAAAAGTAAATGTCAACACATTGTTTTATTATTGTTGCATTGTTGTATGCAATACTTACTAGCAACCTTATTTCTTGAAATTGTGATGATTATGGCTTACAGATAAGGAAAACCCAAAATTCTGTGTCTCAGAAAATTAGAATATTACATAAGATCAATAAAAAAGGATATTTCAAAGAGAAACGTCAGGCTTCTGAAAAGTATGTTCGTTTCTATGCACTCAATACTTGGTTGGGCCTCCTTTTGCATCAATGCGGCATGGCATGGAGGCACTCAGCCTGTGGCACTGCTCAGGTGTAATGGAAGCCCAGGTTGCTTTGATAGCAGCCTTCAGGTCATCTGCATTGTTGGGTCTGGTGTCTCTCATCTTCCTCTTGACAATACCCCATAGATTCTCTATGGGGTTCAGGTCAGGCGAGTTTGCTGGCCAATCAAGCACAGTAACACCATGGTCATTGAACCAGCTTATGGTACCTTTAGCAGTGTGGGCAGGTGCCAAGTCCTGCTGGAAAATGAAATCAGCATCTCCATAAAGCTTGTCAACAGAAGGAAGCATGAAGTGCTCTAAGATTTCCTGGTAGATGGCTGCGTTGACTGTGGTCTTCAGAAAACACAGTGGACCAACACCAGTAGATAACATGGCAGCCCAAATCATCACTGACTGTGGAAACTTCACACTGGACTTCAAGCAACATGGATTCTGTGCCTCTCCACTCTTCCTCCAGACTCTGGGACCTTGATTTCCAAATGAAATGCAAAACTTACTTTCATCTGAAAAGAGGACTTTGGACCACTGAGCAACAGTCCAGTTCTTTTTCTCCACAGCCCAGGTAAGATGCTTCTGACATTGTCTCTGGTTCAGGAGTGGCTTGACACAAGGAATGCGACATTTGTAGGCCGTGTCTAGGATTCGTCTGAAGCTCCCCCAGATTCTTGAATGGATTTTGTCCACTCAAGACTGCGGTTATCCCTTTTGCTGGTGCACCTTCTCCTACCACACTTTTTCCTTCCACTCAACTTTCTATGAATATGCTTGGATACAGCACTCTGTGAACAACCAGCTTCTTTAGCAATGACCTTTTGTGGCTTACCCTCCTTGTGGAGGGTTTCAATGACTGTCTTCTGGACAACTGTCAAGTCTTGAGGTTGTTTTGAGGTAATTAGCCTATTTAGGGTGTGACACCATGACTTTCCAATATTGAACTTTTTCACAATATTCTAATTCTCTGAGACACAGAATTTTGGGTTTTCCTTATCTGTACGCCATAATCATCACAATTTCAAGAAATAAAGGCCTGAAATATTTCACTCTATGTGTAATGAATCTATATAATATATGGGTTTCACTTTCTCATCTGAGTGACACAAAATATTGACCTTTTTCATTATATTCTAAATTTTGAGATGTACCTGTACACATCTATGTGTATCCACTCATGCACATTTCAATCAAATGGTCTGTAAATGAAGACTGGTCAGAAAAAAAATCTAACCTGCTTTAAAACCCAGCTACACAACTGTAGCTGTACAACCAGCCAACAGCAACACTGCTTTAACAAAGAGTTATATATATTTCCACAATTCATCGTTTTAATATGCATTTACACCATTGTCCAGGCTCCTCCCTCCTGTGTGCAATGCGTTGTGGGCAATATTACCCGTTAGAGTGTGCATTGTTCTGCACTTTGTATTTCTACCGGAAGTAGTAGAACATGTTTTTGTGTGTTAACTAACATCAATATCAATGTGTTGGTGGTGTATAATATACAAAGCATATATTCGTCCATTTTGTCAGAAATTGATCAATTGAGCAATTGAGTTAAAAAAATTATGGAAAACCACTGAACTTTACAACACGTGATGCTGCAAGAGTGAAAAAAATCATCCTATGATTAATGTAAATAATTTCTACTCAATGACCATGACAGAAATGTAGTGGAGTAAAAAGTAGAGTATTTGTCTTTGAAATGTAGTGAAGTTAAAGTAAAAAGTATCCAGAAAAAATAATACTCAAGTAAAGTACAGATACTCAAAAAGTGTACTTAAGTACAGTACTCAAGTAAATGTACTTCTTTACTGTCCACCTCTGTCTTTTATTCATACACATTTCTCAGCAGTCCTCTTCCGCAGCTTTGGTTTCTGTCTCTATCTGGATATTTTTGGTTGACGTCAAAGAAACCACCTGCTTTACCAGATACACTCAAAGCACCACCACCACACACACTAACATGTCAGGGTCACTGCTGTGCTGAAAATAAACCACCCAATTAATACCTGCTCAATGGAAGGAAAGCGTAAAGGGTCAATATGCTGTGCAAAGCAGAGCAAAAGATACACCTAGTCATTAAGTGTATGTGATAAAATGGATAGGGAATGTTTTAATACAAACACCAGAGTGTAGTGCTTCAAAAAAAAACAAACAGAAAAAAGACTGTGTTTGTTTCTTTCTTTGTTTTATATGTTTCTATTCTATTTCAACACAGCCATCAAATTATGTCACAACCAAAAGCGCACTTCAAACCCATTGCATTTCATGATGAATGATTAATCGGATTAAACTCGGCACACTGACCGGCCTGAAAGGATTCAGTGTAAGTGAGACAGAGAGAAAGAGATCCTTTGAATGCACCATAGGGTTTTAGTTCAACATTAAACCAATGTTTGTTTCCTTCCTCCTAACTAAATTCCTATCTAGTCAAATAATTCTTATTTAATTAACATGGATGCCATACTGAATTCTGAAAAAAAAAAAAAAACTGTACACCATTGAAATAAGTCACAACACGATATGAAAATCCAGTTCAGCTTTCAGTTGTGTTCTGGATTGCTGTTGATTTAGTTGATCTCGTCTAGTCTTAGTCTGCGAGTAATAACTACCTTGCATTTACGGTAATATACACACCTAGTACATGTTTTTTGTTTTTTTAGCTCCGAAACATACTACCTTACTTAAAAGTATGGCACAATAGTCCGCGCCCATTGTTTATTGGGAATACTGTGTAGTAAGGAAGACTGCAGTACGCATGGCTCACCGTGGGCGTGACTTCAGGTTTCTCTGCGTCACCCGTTTCCATAGAAATAAAATTCTCAGAAAGCTGGCGAGACGGTGAAAATAATAACCATAAGATATGTTTTAATTCCCCCCAACGTGATACCACTCGAAAATAATAATGTCGTAGGTGTTTTATACACTATTTTTTTACGTATACGTGGAATGATACTAATTTAGCCGTGAGTCAGGTATCAGGTACGCCCACTTCCGGGAATGCCAGCGTCACGAGCTTACCTGGGAGCGCAACTCGAGACGTACGACAGGTAAGAGCGAATTAACGATCTGTGTACAATTTTTATTATTTTACTTTATAGACAAGCTCTTCATTTTTTCATGAAACACTGGCTTGGGTTCTAAGCAGTGGATTTCAGCTGCCCAGACGGTTTTTTTTTATGCCCCGTGTGTCTCTTTAGTGGACGAGGTCCGAGCGACGAAGCTGAAAAAGAAATCTGATGTCGCACTCCGACACCTCTGTAATTAGCCTATTATAAACCGCGCGATCCTAAAAAAAAAAAAAAAGAAAATACAATAAAATAAATAAGAAGCAGAAAAAGAAATGTTTGGGATTTTTATATTTACACGTTTAAATATTAGATTCATGTTAGATTTAGACTCGACGTGATTTTTGTTTGTTTGTGTTCCTCTGTATCCGCGACGCCAGAAACAGTCACGTTTCAGATGATATGGTTAAAAAAGAAAATAGAAATGATTGCAAAAGCCTGACTTGTTTTTAGAAATGTCACATTTGACAGGGACCATGAAAATCCTGAGAACAATACACTGCGTATCTCAAATCTGTTCAAGTGGGACAGCCAGATTAACTAGCTTTGTGGGTTGGTGATCTTCTCACTGGTTTTCCTAGTTAAATCTAGTTCGATCTTCTCACTGGTTTTCCTAGTTAAATCTAGTTCGATCTTCTCACTGGTTTTCCTAGTTAAATCTAGTTCGATCTTCTCACTGGTTTTCCTAGTTAAATCTAGTTCGATCTTCTCACTGGTTTTCCTAGTTAAATCTAGTTCGATCTTCTCACTGGTTTTCCTAGTTAATATCGAGGGCTGTGCAAATGACGCATCAAATGTTGAAGTCAGATAATCAGTCGAAATCTTCAGATAACATATCAGGACATCGGCTGTTGAGCATTATTCATTAGAGTCGTTACCAGCTGAGGATTAACTCATTTACACTTTTTTGTTGATCTTTTTTTTTGGCTCTGAGGAGATGGAAAGGCGAATGCCCGTAGCCATGTCCACACCGTGGCGTCCCCTGTTCCTCATGCTGGCTGGAGCTGTTCTGTGTGCAGCAGGTCTGATGGAACACGACTCGCAGTGCAACATCACCTGCTCTCAGGTGGGCTGCATAAACACCTCAGGATTTTTAACTTTTTACAACTTTTACCCTTGAAGAAAAGAAACGTCACCTGAGGAACCTGAGGTTTAGATACTGTGTCATGGAGTGATTTGAAATTCGTTGCATTATCAGGTTTTAACCTGTTAGTCATGACTTCACCTGAGTGATCTTGTTTTTTAATCATATTAAAGTTAAGCGTTATTTGCTCTCTTGAAAAAGAGATTTGACCTCGTTGTGACTAGTCTGGTTAAGTGAATACATTTCATCGTGTGATGTTAATATGCAGTTTAACTGAGGTTGTCTGTTTTGTGTGTGACAGGGTCTGAAAGGATGCACAGTTGTTAATAAGAACTGTGTGCTTCCTCAATGTGAGGGTGCACTTCCACCTAGCACTTCCACGCCGGTGGAAGTTTTGACTCTCAGTGTGGAACCTGCTATCTGCGTAAAAATGCACAAAGTTTGTCTCCTGATCCAAATCCAGCTCAGAGTCCTTGCCGATGACGATGTCAGTGGAGAAACACCGGATGATTCAGAAAATGAAGACAGTGGTGAGCACACAGAGCATATACTCAGCTAGCTTCACAAGGAGGATTTTCTCAAATGTCTAAAAATAAACCAGGCTCCTCACTGGGTCAAGGAACCAAGGACGAATAAAGGATTATCTTATCTTACATGAAATGTCACTTGACCTTAAAACAACCTGAGTGAAGAATCCTGAGAATAATCACAAGTATATATCGTGGTTATTAAATGTTAACAATTTGTGAAAAGAATCGTTTAGTGCTTTAAATCAAACCACAGTTTTCTGTATAAAACTCCTTTCATTCTCATTTTCACTTGACACATTACATTAATTCAATTGACGTCAGTGAAGATGCAGATTATTAGGGAAATTTGAGAAAAACCTCTATTATGAATGTGGAGACAATGCTGATGAGTGTGCAAAGCTTTATCAGGAAAAATATTTTGCAATTGGAACCTAATGTCGTGCAGCCATTGACACGTGATCGCATAAAAATCTTTTGTTTTTGAGGTTCCTCATTCTCATATTTTCTTATAAACTATCCCCCCCCTGCAGCTGCTTTAATCCTGTGCTACATGTCTGCACCGAATCTCATGTCCTGCAATGAGATCAGCTTTATTGTGAAATCCAACACACGGAAGAACCAAGAAGAACTGGTGAGCAAAGGATTCCCTACACCACTTAAAATTAAAAAACAGGATTTTTCACTAATTCTGTTCCTGTGGACTGCACTAGCACTTTATTTTAATCTGGAGCTGTACTTCAGGACTGGAAGCATACTAACAAAAAACAAAGAGAAGAAAAAGGTCATGAGAGAAGTTTTCTGTCCGTTAGCATGTTCTATTTACGCTTCTCCATCGCCACTTCTGTATTTTCTGGCTGCCCTGTGAGTTTTACACCATGCAGCCAGATAATAGGCGAGTGCCATGGCAGCGCACACAATAATAATAATAGATTCTCACACTGCAACAACTTTGTTGATGGTTACCTTTGGACGCGGTGGCAGTAAATCAGCCGCTGATGAGTGTTATAAGATTAGTGATCTGAATTCACAAACAAAGAATACCTTTGCTCGGAGTGATTTTATCTCTAACAGCAAAATCGAAACATAATACAGCCTAAAGTTTACGGATAAACTGCTCAGGGGAGTTTAAATGACAACATTCTGTGAAACTGAAGGAAATGAGTTTGTTAGAAAGAATCAGGGAAAAGAAAAATACTAACTTTGGAGTCACATGGGTCGATCAGAAAAGTGGACAGGATTAGGATTAAGAACATCTACAAAAACAAGGAGTTTTGTTTTGCTTGAAGGAAATACATTCAGATAAAAAGGTTTTGTTGTCAACCTCTCCTCAGCCACCTGTTTAATTGAAGGTAAAAATGAAATGTATGACAGCATGAAACATTGGGGCATTTTTTTCTGTTTTAGATTTGTAATCTTTTAACTCAGTATTGTAAACACTGCCCACTCCCTAAAAAGTGTTTAAGTGTTCATCCAGCCGTCCGATACTCCATGAGAGCCTGTTATTTTGTGGTGTAGGTGATGGTGGAGGTGCAGGACGGTGTGTACCTGGGCAGCACTGTGACTGTCATGCTGAACAACATGTCTGAGAAAGTTCACGTCCCACTGGCTTCCTCAGGTGAGACTGCAGTCCATCTCCATCACATGAGACGCGCTTCAGTGGCGATGCAGCGCTGTGTAAATCCTCTGAGACAAACTGGCATGACTGTTTGACACCAACCAAAAAGATCTCGTTTCTGCTTGCTCAAAGAGCTATAGCTGAAAACACAGACACGGCCAAGTGCACAATATCAACATCAAACAGTAATCATACAACACCACAGTGACACAGTGTACAATGGGCCATTATTTATTATCACTGCTGAACGTTTTAAATGTAAACTAAGTTATTAATGAATTTCTAGTCCAACAATACATGAATGAATTTTAAATGTAGATTAAATAACAAATCTGGCAACCAGACCAGTCAAATATTAAGATTTTTTACAATACTGTACTGATCTGGAGCAACACAACATGTTTAAAAAGCATGTAAACTTCATTGTTGTCACGGCTGACTCGTGTCAGTCGCTTATCAGCCTTCACACCGAACAATTACAGTAATCTTAAGAAGCACATATGTAGTTAGACCTGTTCATTTTGGGTGGACAGGAAGTTCAAGACATCTTCACATTTCCTGCTCACAGGTTCCAGCTCTATTTAAAGTCATGCAGTGTAAAGTGTATGAGAAATGCTAAACATGTTTTTCTCTTTTTTCCCCCCTCCACAGTGTGTCCTTCTCCTCATGTAAAGGAATGTAAAAGTGAGTATCTGGTTTGGTTTCTGTACCTGGACAATTCGTTTGTCCTCAACTGCAGCCAAGGCAAAAAGAAGGTTGATGATTAATCCCCCACTGAAATCAGATGGTGTGTGTGTGTGTGTGTGTGTGTGTGTGCGCGCGCTGTATACTAAGTCATTAACTCTGTCTAATGATCACTGACTAACTGGACATGCCGTAATAAATTGCAGCTATCAGCTCAGTGCATATGGGACATGAATCAGGTTTATAGCATTGTCCAGATTATGAGACACGAACCGTGGAAGTATGAGCCTGTAGAAAATGTGTGTACAAACCTTGTACATGGAAGATATGTGAATAATAGATAGTGAGGTTCATGTTGTTTGTTCCTAAAGTAGCTGGTGTTAGCTGTTAGGCCTGGATGATATGATGAGATGGACGTTGTGATAAATGTCTCCATGTGCTTTTGTGAGAATGTTGTGTGTATCAGCAGAGTGTGTATCTCTCAGAACCTTGTTCGCTCTTTAAAAAAAAAACGATGATGAATATCTGTGAAAAATGTCCCTGTACTTTTTGAACATGGTTCTGCTGTTAGTGTAGTGAACCTCAGCTGGGTTTACACTGTACCATTCCAGCTGATTTAGGCGAAATTTTCGGTGATGGATTGAAGACGAGCGCCGTGGCAGTGCTCACACTCTCAGTGAAATTTCTCACAACTTTGTCTTTGGTATCAGTTCAAAGCCAAAAGAACTCACCATTTGTCATACACAAAGTTGTACCGTGTAAATACACCTTGAATAATGAAGGGAATCAGGTGTCTCAACAGACAACTGAACTGAGCTGGACACGGACACACACACACAAAACTGATCTTGTTTACATGCACACGTCACTTCAAATATTTGTCTATTCACTTTAAATACACACATCACTTTAAATATTTGTATTTGTTATAACATAAGTACTTCTGCTGCTATCTCCACTGTCCCTAACCCCGTTTCTATCCTTCTTTGCACCCACTGTGAAACACTGTCCTTTTGCACAGAGTCAGTGTTGTGTGTCTTGTTTGTCTGCACTGCCTTGTCATCCTGTGCACTTATGCTGTATGTTTATGCACCTTGTAGTATAGTTTAGCTTTGTTTGTCCATGTCACCTGTACTTTGTTTTTGTTCTGTGTATCACCTCTGGTCTAAGAGGAATGTTGTGTTATTTCACCATGTACTGAATCAGATATATATGGCTGAAGTGACAATAAAGCTTCTTTGATTTGGCAAACTACAGAAAGAGCATAAAATTAAAGCAGAATTACGTAACTAATTGCTGTGTTTAAAATGTGCAACAGCTCCCAGAATCTCCCCAAACATTGACGTGGTCAGAGGAGTGATGGAGCTGAAAGCAGAGCCCGAGGACCCGGAGGTGCCGCTGCAGCTGTGTGTGAAGAGGAAAGGGATGACCCTGTGTCAGGTGAGACTGCTGCTGACGCCTCAACACCTCTCACATCCGTTTGCTCTGTCACGCTTTCCTTTACGGAACACTGATTTCGCTCTTTGTTTAGAGTGTGTGTTGCACATATTCAACCTTAGAGAGCTGTTTTTATCACATTGCAATCAAAAGGAAACAGAGATCAGAGCCTGAAATGAGCAGCTCCTTTTAACACACTTTGATCCAGAGTTACAGTTGTGTAAGAAAGACAGAAGGGAGGGGATCATGCTCTGCTTCAGTATGTCACAGTACATGTTGGTATTCATGGTTCCCTCAATGAACTGTAGCTGCGCAGTGCCGGCAGCACTCAGGCAGGCCCAGACCATGACACTCCCACCACCATGCTTGACTGTAGGCGAGACACACTTGTCTTTGTACTCCTCACCTGGTTGCTGCCACACACGCTTGACACCATCTGAACCAAATAAGTTTATCTTGGTCTCATTGGACCACAGGATATGGTTCTGGCCATGTCCTTAATCTGCTTATCTTCAGCAAACTGTATGCAGGCTTTCTTATGCATCATCTTTAGTAGACACTTCCTTCTGGGATGACAGCCATGCAGACCAATTTGATGCAGTGTGTATTATATTTTATATATATATATATATTATTACACAGTCTCTATTTAAAATCAACTACAGTGTTACATTATAACTGGACTCTTGAATGCCGCAGGACAGAGTATGTTACTCAGGTCGGGGGTTTTTTAACTGTAACTAAAGATCAGCTTTGATTGTGCTAAAATGAAATGTTGTGATGTTCCTCTGCAGCTGAGTGAATGGATCATCCCTCTACACGCCGTCACACACTGCATGTGTTTCCAGGTACGGATCCACCTGACACTCACCTCAGGAGTAGGAGCTAAGCTTGTGTTCATATTAACATTTAATAATCATTGGACTAGATGTGTAAACTTCAGAAATTAGAACATGACCATAGATCAGTGAAGATTTTGCTGAAAATCACAGCTAGTTCAAGCGTTTTCTTTGTTTTGTTTTTTTAATTCCCCCTATTATCTTCTGTGTGTGTGTGTGTGTGTGTGTGTGTGTGTGTGTGTGTGTGTGTTAGGCTTGGAAGCAAAACAAAGATGATAAAATATCTTTCCGGTCTGAAAAATGCCCCTTTGAGAAAGAAGAAGGTAAAATACAGCAGTTTGTATATAATATACAATATATACTATGAAGTATACATTAATATAAAATATAGTGTGTATATTTTATTCTACAGTAACACACTGCTGGTTAGAAACCTGATAAAAGCACAAATACCAGTTTAGCGTGTGTGTGTACATTTCTAGGAACATTGCTGATAGAGTGATATGTTGCTTCCAATAATAAATTTTCCTAAATTTATTAATTAAGCCTCGTTAAGCACATCTGCAGCTTTTCCTGTGGCACAGACTCCCAGTAATTCAATAAATACTTTTTGAATGAATTACTAATTTGAAGGGTTGAGAAGGAACGCGATGAGGAACGTGTCCCTGTCTGTCCGACACGTGGAGTCAAACGAAGGCCGTCTGGCTCTGAACTGGAACCTGAGTGCCCCCTGCAGGCTGGAGGCTGAGGTGTGGCCATGCCAGATGGCTGTGAATGTTGGAGGAGGCTGCAGGGAAGTGCCGGGATTCAGAAGGAACACGAGTATGGGGTGGGAGGAGAACATCAGCACTGTGTGGGTGAGTGTATGAGTGTGTATGCGAGTCAGTGTGTGAGCATTCTACACCCATCTGCACTGTTCTTCATGTGGCACCATCAGCATCACTGCAGCACACATAAAACACAGGGATTCCTTGCAGAACCATAAAACACAGGGTTTCCACTCAGAAGGGTTCCATGTAGACCCTGAAAAACTACACAATGCGCCCTTAAAGAACCATGTGTTCAGTGCAGAACAAACTCCAAATTACTGCCCATTAGTAATTTCATTTATTCATATAATTTTTCAATAAACATCATTTTTATGCCTTAGTAAAGGTTTTTTAATGGTTGAATAGGAAGTTAATGATTTTAATGTGAATAACTTCACACCCATGTTAAGAATTTTCAGCAATCTGCTTTTATAAAGCGCGGCTCCAAAAAAAAAACTCCAAAAGAGTTTCTAATATCTGAGCATATCAGAGCACATCAGCGCTAGCTGATAGCGTAGTGTTGGTGCACATACTTACCCACTCGCCCTGAGAGTTTGAAAAAAAATCACTTCAAGGTGTGGCGAGTTCAGGTCTGTTCACTAGTCTGATGTTCTTGTAAATAATATGCTGGGTGTGATGTTGGCGATGGTAACGGGGCGTGCTGGAATGCAGGGCATGTGTGAAGGTTCAGGTTTGGACACACTGCCTGTGTGATTATTAAAATAATAATAATAATAATAATAATAATAATCCTTTGTTTATTCAGGCTACAGGTAATGTCTTAGTCATGGTTAAGGGGAAAACACCATGCGGCATCATTTTTTACCTCCAATTCATTATTAGAGAGTATGAGGAGATTTATGGTGTACTGAATTAAAAAATATTTCACTGCTAAGATTCTAGGGTAATGAAAAAATTACTGAAGTGCTTCAATTATCAGTCGTTCAGTAAATCTTTGTGTAAATGTTTCTGCTTTCTAAACATTTCTTTATAAAAGTTTCTGAAACGCAGATTTTTTTAGACCCACATGTATATACCGATGAGCGCTAATCACCTGCATGTTATCAGGTGAGGACATGGTCAGCTGATTTGCACTTGGCCATACCCCCAAAACTCCACCAAAGGCAAACACAGATGAGTGAAAGACAAATCACAGACTTTCTCCGAGGTGGAAGTGAAAGTTATTCTGACTCGCATCTTTGCCGGAAACAAAAAATATTATTTAAGAGCGTGAAAGCAGCTGAAAGGCCACAGCACCAGAGATGTGAGATGAGTGTGTGAGGTGTTTACAGAGTGTGCACTTGCTGTGTGACATCATAATTTTAAATAAATAAAAGCAAAGCATCAACAAGCCATTGCTAGAATCACCTTTAGTGGCTTCGTTAAGGAAAGTTGCTTCGTCAGGGCTTGTTGTGTGTGTTTTTGGTTTTAACAACACTAATGACGCTGCCCTGTTTTATTACAGAAATCTGACTCATTTCTGGACGTTAGAACTACAAACAATCTGCCCCCCTGTGTGATGGTAAGACGCTTTCCCATCAGACCTGAGTGATGCTCCAAGTCACATCATAAATCAGTACGGATGAATAAAAGCTGTGTGTATGTGTGTTTTCTTGCAGTTTAAAGTGGACGGACAAACGTTCGGCCCCTTTTGTGAGGATTACAGTGAGTGTCTGAATAAACAACTTTCTCTTATTTCTATCTTTCTTTGCGTCATAGTAATAACAGTAAAACTTTGCCATGTTTGTTTCTCCACTCAGCCACTAGGGTGCGCTGGATCTGCCTGGTGGTTGTCACACTGCTGCTGGTAGTCCTGCTTATAGTGGCGGTCTTTGTGCTCAGGATCAGACACAGAGGTGAGTGACGATGAAAACCCTTGTGTGTTTGCCAGGCTTTCTGCCTTCAAGAACAACACAAAGCTGTGCCTGGGTAACACGAGGAACTGTTTCCTATGTGTGAGATGATATGAGAGAGAACCTTACAGGGCCACACTGTAGGTGTCAAATAACTGACTGTCACTGTGCACCCTGAATTGGCACCCCTGTACCCTGTCCACCAGTGGAGAGTTGGTGGCATTTTGGGTGAAGTTTATTGTCAGGCTTCTAGTATTGCCATCTGTGTGTGTGTGTGTGTGTGAGTGAGAGAGAGAGAGAGACAGACCGACCCACGATTTAAGTAATTCCAGCAATGTACTTTACTCTTTGGAGCTGTTCAGTATGAGAGAATGTGAACAAAGTGCTGTTGTTCACCCTCTCTTTCTCTTTCTTTCTCACAGAGTGGCTTTCAAACTCCATCCCAACCCATCAGTCCCAAGGTAACACACACACACACACACACACACACACACACACACAGCCATGTTTCAGTCCCTGCATTAAGCTCTGTCAGTGTCTATTTCACTTGTTTCTGTCTTCCAACATCTTTTGAGTTCCTTCATTTCTTCTTCTCATGACTTTTCTTTCCCACATTCCTCCATCCTTCTTTCCTTCCTCTTTGCATTTGTTTTTGCCTTTCTTCCCCAGTATTTTGCTCTTATGTCTTCTGTTTCTTCCTGCTTTTGTCTTTTCTATGCATTTTATGACAATAATATCTAATATTTATATATATATATATATATATATATATACACATACACACACACACACACACACACACACACGTGTGTGTGTATATATATATATATATATAAATATTTTACATAATAATATTTATTTATTTAATTTCTTTGTGTTCACTTTTTATTTGTTTTATTTAATATTCTCTCTCTCTCTCTCCCCACCAGGTCTCCGTGGTGAAGTGCTGCTTGTGCACTTGTCCAGTTCTGATCCATCTTTCTCAGACACCGTGTGCTGGTTTGCTACCTGGCTTTCTGATCTCGGCTTCTCCGTCTCTCTGGATCTATGGAACCAGGCCGAAGTGAGCAAGCTGGGTCCGACCCCATGGCTGTACTCGCGGCTTCAGCACGTCCAAACGAGTGGCGGCAAAATCCTGCTGCTGCTCTCGCATGACGCAGTGCTCCGAGCCAAAACCTACTCTGAGCGCTGGAGCTGTGTGTCGAACGAAGACGACAAGACGAGCAGACCATCCTGGCTGTGGAACGTCGACGTCTTCAGCTCGGCTCTCAGCTCCCTTTTCTCCGCTCGTCTGCAGGGTGGCGCCACTGAGCACTTCGCTCTGGTGCAGTTGGACACAGAGGCGCTTGAGCTGCCCGAGCTGTTTCAAGGCCTGAAGCTATATCAGCTGCCATCAGAGTCTCAGCGCCTTCTCGCAAATCTCCAAACCAGGTGTCTCAGAAGCTTTGGCGCTCGGCTCAAGAGGTTCCTGTGGACCTGGAGAGCCTCGGCGAGGCTGGAGATGAGGCTGAGGAACTGTGGGAAAGAGCAGCGCTCGCGTACCGAGTCCACGCTCACACACGTCAAATCGCTGAGCGTGGAGGAAGAGACACTCCCTCTTAACTCTACCTCACAGAGCAGGGATGAAGTCCCGATCCCAGGTTCATGAAATGAAGTCTGTACAAAACGTACAAATGAAGGAAGAAAACATTAACACGTCTCATATGTTTCTCTTCTGTCAGGAACTCAGTATCAGTTCCTAAGTGAAGATGTGTCTGTGCTTTTTCCACCTTTACAGAGTTCAATATTTCTAAATATTTCTTCCCTCTAAGTGATACATGTGAAGTGCCAGATCTTCAGCATCCCAAAGACGCTTCAACCATCGCCTCAGTGACACAGAGACAGTTTTAACGATTTGGTACAAAAGTTTTAACATCAGATCAGCGGATCCCAATCTGTTTGTATTTATTTGAACATTATTTTATACATTACCTGTTTGACAGTATATCATAATTTCAGCATTCTTCAAAAATTCATTGTATCCCATGCTTCTGGTCCATAGAGGAAGTGAGCTGAAAGGCAATATTGGGACACAGTAATGGGATAAACTCAACATGTGGAAGTAAGTTTGGAAATATAAAAAGGGAAGAGATTTGTGTGGAATTTTCACTTCCGCCAGAGCTGAGATGAACATGGCATCCCTCGTCTGCTCCTGGAGCTTTACACAGAAGCTAGTCTAATGCTAAGCTCATGGAAATGTCACATATTCTGTTAACTGATTCAGAGCAGGTCTCCTAGTGACTCGCTGAACACGTGTGCAGCTTGTTGTTGCTGGTCTGGTCTCAGCACTCATGAGGATAAGGAGGATGATGAGGATGGACTCTGATCTTCTGATCTGATCAGTAAACACGGGTCTGAATTTGGGTCAATTCTCTGCATTTACTTGTTTTATTGGAAGGAAATAATGCGCACTTTGTCCTGCAGATGAAAGATAATTCAAGTTTTTGAAAAACTGCAAGTCAAGCTACTTCATAGGACGTACATATCTGAGGAGAAAATAACAATTCAGCAGACAAGGCTCTGCTCTTTATCCTCCTGGGGTTTCTGAAAGATGCAGAGAGAAAGTGGTTGTTTTTTTTGTTTTGTTTTGTTTTGTTTAACATTTGCGAGAGGAATCATGTAAATGTTGTACCTGTGTATGTTTATTCATATGGAAACACATTTATTGCATAATACTGTATATAATCTATATGTAATGTGTCTGATTTTACACACAGCCACAGTGTCGCTTTTTTTAAATCTCAATGTGATAAAGTTTAGGATTAATAATAATATATTATTGAAGAACGATGAAGTGTTTAATCTATTATTTACCTCCTGTTTATTTAATAAACACAATGAAGATAAAGATTGTGGATGTCATTTTGTTCAGCTGTCAGGTTTCATCCTTATTTCTGATTTAAAGGAAAAAAAACTCCAAAAACCACAAATGGAGAAAGTGTAACGTGGAAAAATAGAAAAGAAAAAAGTCCAAATACTGTTGGGCCCTTGAGCAAGGCCCCCTCTGCTCCACGGGCACTGTATCATAGCTGCCCCTGTGCTCTGACCCCAACTTCCTCAGCTGGGATATACAAAGAAAAGAATTCCACTGTGCTGTAATGTATGTGTGACGATACTAAAGGCTTCATGCCCTCAGTTCTTCTTCTTCTTCTAAATATGCTGAAAGACAGACTGAAGTCACAGATGCCATGTGAGGGCAAAACGTTATAAACCAATTTTTAAAATTTCTCTTTTTTGCTTTTCCTGTTGCTAATATACTTAATGAACTTTGAGTGAATTTATTATCGACTTCATTTATTCTCTCATCACAAAAACTGCAGAATATCACAGAAGGAATGAAAACAGGAGATGAGACTGAAAGCCCCATCTCTGGCCAACAAACTGATTTTTTTTTCCTCACCTTCTCAACCACAACTTTTTAACATTTTAAGGAATATTCACAAGTTTCAGAAGTTTTCCTTTAGAATTGATAAATATACTTTACTATAATGAATTATTACTAGTTTTCTTTTCTTTTTAAATCTCTTATAATGGCTCAACAGCTTGACTCCACACTTGAACATGCAAGTGCAACACAGTTTTTTTGGTTTGTAAAAAACAAACCAAAAACCAGAAAACATTTATCCACATAGCTTTAGACTAGTTTTATTACTTGTGTTACTGCTACACAACATTTAGATGAATTGTCTTTGTCCTTTAACTGTTTAGATAAAGTTAATCATTATACATGACTTCCTTTTGTTTTTTCCTCCTCACTGTAGAGCAGTCTGATCTGCCCAGGGGATCTGATCCATAAATGAGGTTGATTAGGGGTGCACATACTTTTGCACACAAGCGCTTGTGTGTAGGACAGTGTGCTGCTCTGTGTTGGACATGGTTGTGTTCATGGGGATTCATGGCGTAATGGGGGACATTTCAGACTCTCAGTGGATTTTAAAAATATCCTCAGCGCTTCTGGGGCTATTAATAAAAGCGCTTGTGTTTCACCGCCCACAGAAAAAGTGCACAGAAGAACGGGGCGTCTAAACCGGACAGGACCGAGTTTACGGAGTTATTGAGTTACTGAGTTTTACTCCGAATTCACACCGTACTTTATGGATTAAAGACTGCGAGCCGTAAGAAGGTAAGAAAAGAAACTCTAAACTTAAATCGACATTTACACCGTCCTGGCGTCGTGCAACGCAGCCACAACACACACACACACCGCAACGCGGCAAGGAAACGGCAACAGATCATAAAACAATAAACCAAATAATCCGATTCTTAAAGAAAATAAAGCTCTTCCCGGCGGACTGTCGGTATGAAGCGGAGCGCGCGCCGAGCCACGCCTATTAAATAGCCCTAGGTGCGCGAGGCCAGGTGTGCAAAATAAACCAATCAGCTCACAGCGTGAACAGAGTTACAACGCCAGTCAAAGTGAACTGCACAAATAAACTTACCACAAATATAAACCCAACAAAAATATAAACTCAAAATCCACATCTTTAAATCCCAAACAGGAGAAGTAAATGTCTAAAATAATCAAATAATCGACATTTCACTCACTGAAACAGTTTAAGTTCTATTCTCACTTGCTCACAAATTAATATTTTTTTATGATGAAACTGTAACCCTGATTTTTTTTTAAATGGGCCCTGATTTTCTTCTTCAGTTCTCTGCTGAATTCAGATACAACATGTACATTTATTTATACACCCAAACTACACGCTTCATTTCCTTACTGAATAAGTCACAGAGATTTTACACATTATTTTTTTGACACACGTTTTATTTCACACGTCTTTCACACACAGTGCATGTAGTTTACATTTTCACGTGGAATCTTCCTCACATTCTCTTCTTCACTCCATTTTCAGTTTTTGCAATTCGTTGCATTAACTGTTCGCGATCAGAGATTATTCATGTCTTTAAGCGTGTTTAAGTTCAGTGTGCACTTGAACACAGTGGAATGCAGCTTCACAACTGCAGCCGTAACACAATATTCGACAACAGAGTGACAAAAGCTACAGTTTGACTGATAAGACAAGAAGCAGCACAGTCAGGTCTCAGGAATTCAGGTACCAAGTCTAAGGCCGCTCTTCCTCGCCACACCCACAAGACTTTCGTGTGTTTACTTTGTGTATTTCACCTGTGTATTTATTTAAGTTGTGTCATCAGACCTTAAGGATCAGAGCTGTAAAAGATTATTACACCACATGAACCTTTCTAAGTAAAAGACACTATAAAAAGCTCCTACATCTGTTTACCAAGCCAGCAACAAGCATAAGTACAGCTGAGTACCTTTATATCTGAGAGTGTGGACAAAGGTTTCGTAAATTTCCTGATCCCATGTCCTGAACACTACTTTAGTTCTTGTGACTCCATATTCTTTCAATTTTTCAGCATATTTTGGTGTTTGTTTTCTTGATTTAAGGTTCCCAGGTGTTGCTGAGGAACTCGTGGAGCTAAACAGATGGAGAAAGTTGTTTTTATTGCTGGATTTCATTGTGCAGTGTGTCAGTACAGGACAAGACTAAAATGACATGTTTATACTCTTCACTTGAATGTGGAGTTTTAATGTAGCTGCAGTAAGGTTTTAAAATGTCTTAGGAAAAAAGTTAGTTGATAATTTTGTTTGTGTTTCTGTAGAAGAGAAGATTGTGAGTTTCTCTCATCACATCATCATATATATTTATTTACTTTACATTTTATTTTTGTGTGTGTGCATGTTGTACACTATAGTGCCAAAAGTTTTGGGACACCCCTCCAAATCATTGAATTCAGGTGTTGTTTTTTTGGGGGATGACCCCTTCCTGTTCCAACATGACTGCACACCAGTGCCCAAAGCAAGGTCCATAAAGACATGGATGAGTGAGTTTGGTGTGGATGAACTTGACTGGCCTGCACAGAGTCCTGACCTCAACCCCATAGAACACCTTTGGGATGAATTAGAGCAGAGACTGTGAGCCGGACCTTCTTGTCCAACATCAGTGCCTGACCTCACAAACGTGCTTTTAGAGGAACGGTCAAAAATTCCCATAAACACACTCCTAAACCTTGTGGTAAAGGGTAAAGGGCGGGACAACTCCATATTACATTCATGTCCATGTAAAGGCAGACGTCCCAGGTTTTACCTGGCTGTCAGTCTTCACTCTAATTCATCCCAAAGGTGTTCTATAGGGTTGAGGTCAGGACTCAAGTCAAGTTCCTCCACACCAAACTCACTCATCCATGTCTTTATGGACCTTGCTTTGTGCCCTGTTGCACATGTTGGAACAGGAAGGGGTCATCCCCAAACTGTTCCCACAAAGTTGGGAACTTGAAATTGTCCAAAATCTCTTGGTATGAAGCTGAACACTGGAACTAAGGGGCAGTGTCCCAAAACCTTTGGCAATATAGTTTATATTGTAACTGACTAAGCTTTAATACAAGAAATTTCCTCATGGGATCAATAAAGTGTATATATATATATATATATATATATATATATATATATATATATATATATATATATATATATATATATATATATATATATATATATACTGTATATATATGTGGTAGATATCTGGGAGAACTTTATAATTCCAGCAAAACACATGCAGAGGAAACAAGATAAACACAATTTTTTTTTTCATTTCATTGTCTGTACCGCTTATCCGATCTATTCTCGGGTCACGGGGGTCATCTCAGGCGTCATCGGGCATCAAGGCAGGATACACCCTGGACAGAGTGC